>NC_142953.1:25883882-26041382 GCF_046866305.1 Octopus bimaculoides | reverse complement strand
AAATTTACTGCGGGACGACTTCGTTACATAAGAATGTATTCAATTATATAGATACAAATATGTATATATATACACACGCACATATATACTACTAATAATAATAATTTGTAAATAAATAACAAACTTACATGTCTATAAATATTTTAAATAATTTTAATTCATTAAAATAATTCATCTAAAATAAATAACATTAAATTATTAATAATTAACAAGCAACAACAAAAGTTGATAAGTGCGGTCCTTACAAAATGGTAGTTTATTGGTTCGAAGTTAGATGAAAATTTTGACTCCCTGTTAAATTTCTTCGTTTTCTCTCCGTTCGCCCTGAGAAAACTCCAAAGACCCAACACCATTAGTGATGACAGATATAAAAGTTACTCCTCTGGGTGAGATTATTGTATATTTGTCGTGATATTTTACAGTATTGGCTAATCTTCATCTGCTGGGCAACATCGAAATTCGCGCCGGACTACAATGGACCGAGGAAAGCAAGATAAAAAGCCTTGGGTTTTAGAGAAACATACTTTAGAATGTTTATAAGCAGGATAAATTTTGTTTTCATTGATGTGTGGAAGACAACATTTGCCTTGAAATGAGAGCAGAAAGTGAAAGGTGTATGTACGTGTATATGAAATGGATGTGTTTGTGAGAGAGATTTGAGTGTGGTAAAAAGCTTGCTTCACAACCACATGGTTCCGGGTTCAGTTCCACTGCGTGGCACCTTGGTCAAGTGTTTTCTACTATAGCGCTAGGCCAACAAAGGCCTTGTAAGTGGATTTGGTAGAGGGAAACTGAAAGAAGCCTGTCGTATATATGTGTGTGTGTCCCGACACCACTTGACAACTGGTGTTTCGTCCCCGTAACTTAACAGTTCAGCCTAAGAGAGCGATAGAATAAGAACCAGACTTACAAAAGCGTATGTACTAGGGTCGATTCATTCAAGAAATTTTCAAGGTGGTGCCCTAGCACGGCCACAGTCTAATTACTGAAACAAATAAAAGATTATATCTTCACTGCCAACACTAATTACCGTTTTTTCTTCATAGCAATGCTGGTTGGCATTTGATGTTTTATGGACAGTGCCTAATTTGGTAGCTTCCCTGTTGAAAGTCTGCTTACTTTTACTGAATTCAAGACATCTAGTCCCATGGAAGCTGATTGGACACTGACCATATCGGCTAACCAGGTGTGCTGCTCTTCAAGCACAGTTGAAATAAACCATTTCCCAACTTTGTATCGAAGAAATTCTGACTTTTCGTTTGCATATTTGCCCTGCTTGTCAAATTTTTCTTTCATCTTTTTGAGGTCGATAAAATAAGTACCAGTCAAGCACTGCTGTCAATGTAATTGACTAACTCCCCCCACTCAAAGCTGTCAGGCTTTGTGCCTACAATAGAAGGAAAATTTTGCTTCCTCATAACCATAAGATAGATTAAGGTAACATGGGAAATTTCATGGTCGATTTTTTTTTTTTTTAAACAGCTTTAGGTTTTGAAGACTCGACTGCAAATTATAATATATCTTTACTGCCAATATTACATCTCATTCATGCTTTTTTTTATTAAGGTGATCGACATTTGATGTTTTATAGGGAGTATCTAAGTTTCCTAATTACATTTGAGAGATCTGATGGGAGGCTGGCTATGTTTGCCAACCAGGTGTGTTGGTCTTAAAGCTATACTCAGTTAAAAAAAAAAAAAAAGGGTGGCATTTGTTAGCTTTACATCAAAGAAACTTTGATCTTTTGTGTATTTGTCCCATTTGATTTTTCTTCCTCATAAACCATAAGAAGGATTTAAGATAACATGTCAGGAAATTTTATGGTAGACAACAATTTTTTTTAGACGCCTTTAGGTTTTGAAAACTGATCAGCAAACGAGTGGCTTAATCTACATATGAAGTCATACTGGTACAACTACTGTAGCTTTGCTTTCAAATTTTGTTTGATCATTGAATCAACCCCCAAAATAACCTTAAAGCAAACTGACCAATAAATAAAGTACTGGACCACCAACTGTTCAAATCCATTGCAGTTTTTTTTTATTCCAAACCTGTTTCAATCCACATTTAGAGTGACTCGACTTATTTCATTAATCACTCAGTTAATCCTCATAAAAGATGTTTTGATTAAGCTGCCAGTTCATTAGCTTGTTTTTCTGAACTGAAAACTTATTATATTTATCTTTTCTTTTCAGGTGCTGGCCAAGGTACGACATCAAGTGAAAACTGGTTCTTAATTTTTGTTTTTAATAACTTTAACATAAGGAGTTTTTTGTAAAATGGTTGTGATTTCTAGGTTCACAAATGACAGCTAAATATGGCCCCAAAAGAAGGAAATTCCACTGGTTTCATTCTTTTGAAAACTAACAAAATATTGTATGTAGCTTCATTGTTTTCATGTGGCAAGTGTTGGTATACCCCAAAGGTATTTTTCCTGTTTTGAAAAAAGGTAAAAAGTGATATGTGGACAACAGCATTAGGAGAGTAAAAAGCAAACCTTTGATCTACGTTGATCCACATGATTGACTCTTATCTCTGCTGTCTTAGCTTTTTATTTAGTTATTTTGTTATGAGCACATTGCCTATAACCCTTTTCAGGGTGTGTTATACTGGTGGGAGGGAGGGCAGTATCCTCAAAGCTGGTCCTTATCATTGCAACAGAGTAGGCTCTGTTAAAGGTATTCAAGGGGCCAGGTGTTGGTGTTAAACTAGGTAACAGAGTGGACTTTGCTAAAGTTACCCAAGGGGTCAGGTAGAGGCTTTAAGCCAACTATCCAAGAAGGCAGTGACAAGGTTTGCACTTTGAACACAAAGTGCTGGAACAAATACTGCAAGGTACCCAGTCTCACATTCTTACCATTCCACCATTTCCTCATCTTGGGTGAGTACTTTTTTATTGACCCTGAAATGGCAAAATCAAAGTTGACCTAAGCAGGGTTTGAACTCAGAAAATAGGGAATCATAACAAATACTGCCGTACATTCTCTCTGATAGAATGCTGGTCTTTTAAAAGTAGGTATTTCTGTCTGGAGATATTAAACCCAGCACTTCATCCTAATGAATCATTCATCAAATCAAGTACTACCAGGAACAATAAATCGTTTTGGGGTCTTCTAGTACCTATTTAGGGCTAGGAGGACTGAGCTGTTTGAGAGTTACATTACCACATTACCTGGGCAAGCACAAGATATGAACTGCCATTCTTTCAACTGGTTATTCACAATACCCTGTTGTGATGTCCATAAGGTAAACTTAGTTCTACATTGTCAAATTATCTAAGCTATTAGTTTGCAACTGACTGATATGCCATGCAGGAGGAGATATTTCTTTCATTGATTTAAACACTGGAGCTCAATGACTGCTCTATGAACCATCATGGCTCATAGAATCATATAGAACGGTGTAATGGCAGAATCGTTACTGGACTGCACAGACGGCTTTTGCAGTATTTCTTTTGGCTCTCTTGTTTCTGAGTTGAAATGCAGAGGTCAACTTAGCTTTTCATCCTTTAAGAATCAATGAAGTACCAGATGAACCCTTAGGTTGATGTAATTGACTTCTTCCACACCTTGTGCCAAAAGTAAACAGAATTATTTACTTTTAATACAGCAGCACAGCTATAATGAGTTCAATTCCATTGAAAGCATATTGTTGTGTACTTTATTACTACCTAATTGTGTTTGTGAATTAGGTACCAGGTCTTTTGGGAATCTGACATACATTAGACTGTGTAACATTTTATCCAAGGGTAAAATTTATTCTTCATCCACTTAACAATATGAAATCAAGGACTAAATTCCAGTTCACATAAATTCCTTAGGGTTTCATAAGGGCTAGTGCTTTTTACAAATTTAACTTACCCCTTAATATTTTACTGCCTCTAAATGTGTATCCCTTAGAAATTAACTGTTTCTACCATAATTTAGACATTATCTTAGTTTGTTTTATTTTTGTTCCTCAATGAAATTTATTGGTTTATATTTTAATTAGACAGAGATTCTAGGATTTATTAGTTAATATCAATTAGAGGGATTCTATAATTTATTGGTTTATAATAATTAGACAAAGAGATTCTGTAATTGTTTTTCTTAATTAGACAAAGAGGTCTTATAATTTTATTGTTTTTTAATTAGGCAAAATATGCTGATGTTTTTCTTTTTTTTTTTTAATTAGACAAAGAGAGCCTATACTTTTTTGAAAATAAAAGGGTTCTGGGCTTATTAGAAATTTAAAAAGAAAATAATAATAAATGTAATTTTACCAATTGTTTGGTACTTATTTGTTTTTTCAATTTTTTTTTTTTCTAGATGTTGGTCGAAGTTGTATCCTGGTTACTGTTGGTGGTAAGAACATCATGTTGGATTGTGGTATGCATATGGGATTTAACGATGAGGTCAGGATTGTTTCTTAATTGTTTTGTTTCTTCGTTTTTGAAGTTTTGTTTGTTCTCTTGCAAACAATGAAGCTATGATCATTGATTATTGTTTTGTTGTTTTTTTTTCATCAAATTGTCAATCACAAAATTGCCTCTTTTAAATACAGTGACCAAAACCATTTTTTTAATACTTTTATTCTTTAACAAAAGGCTTTAGTCAATACAAGACTGAATAGTTAAATTAACACTGAGAAGCTACTGTGTTCTTCAAATCACTTTGAATAGTTGATCGTGAAGTCTATTTAAATCAGGTGTTTGAACTCTCAACTACACTTCTAGATTTGGAACTTTCATGGTGGTGAGGGGTAATTCTTCAATAGGTTCCACTATGAGAACCAGGTTATCGACATACAGTCATTCTGCTATGAGAACCCTTACCATTTTTTTCAAGTAAGGGATCTCTTATTTCACACATCTTTAATGGAGCAAAGTCGGAGAAATGGTAACAATGTTACCATTCTGCCAGGTCACTTTTCAGATATGTATGTATGTGTTCATATACATACATATACAAGAGGCTTATTTCCATTTGCTTCTACCACTTTCGCCCATAAGCCTTTTGTTGGCTCAGAACTATTGAAGATGATGACACTTGCTTAAGGTGTGGTGCAGTAGGACTGAACTCAAAACCATGTATTTGGAAAGTCAATTTCTTGACCATACATCCAAACCTATTATCACCACGTGAAAAGCACATAGCATACTCTGTTAAGTGGTTGGCATTAGGAAAAGCGTCCAGCTGTAAATACCATGCCTCAACAGACAGCTGAAGTCTGGATAGCTAGTCAACTCCATGTCAAACTGTCCAACCCATGCCAGGACAGAAAGCAGACCTTAAATGATGATATTTTATATCTGCTTTCTATGCTTGCATGAGTAAAATTGTTTGACAGGATTCAATGAGTCAGGGGACCTTATCTTTCTCCAATGTTTCATCTTCAGCATGGTTTCTATAGCCGTTTGCCCTTCCCCACAGGGACTACTTTACAGATTGTGCTGTGTGCATTTTCCCATGGCACCAGCACTGTAAAGGTTGCCTTACCATCAGCAAGACTAATGAGCCCTCTCAGACTGTGTTGTCACTGTTCGGTTCAGATACCAGTCACTTAGTCTGACATTTCAAGACATTTGTTTTATCTTCGTTTGTTAACTTTATAGTCAGTTATGGGTAAATCACTATGTATATAATCATGAACAGGAGAGTGTATACATCAAGTGTAACCCATGTTTGTATTGTAACTTTTATGTCACTTCCATTGTGTATTAGATACTACCTAACATCCCGTTGAACCCCTAGTGCAAAATTGATTGGTAAAATCAGCCATAATTGATATATGATAGTGTACACTTTGATTAATATATATATATATCATCATCGTCGTTTAATGTCGATCCACATGATTGACTCTAATGTATCTAATACATAATGGAAGTGACATAAAAGTTACAATATATATATATGTAATATAATTTAAAAACACGATCAGCATGTAATGTATAAACTCTGTTTTTCTCAGAGGCGTTTCCCAGATTTCACCTACATTACCAGGGAAGGAACACTCACCGAACATTTGGATTGTGTAATCATAACGTAAGTAAATCAAACATTTATTCCTCTACATTCTTTTTGTTGTATCTTTACTTTCATCTTTCAATGAAATATAAACAATGTTTTCTCAAAGTTTAGTAAATATAAAGTTTTAAAATATAGTTTGCAGCTTCTTTCCCACCCCCACTCTTTCTCTCTCTAGATATGTGTGTGTGTGTATTTATATATATATATCGGTTCAAAAAAAGGAAAAAGACAAAAAACAACGTGAGGACGTGATACAGATTGTGTTACAAGACGCTCGGGAAAGGAAAGAGAGAGAGAGTATATATATATATGTGTGTGTGTGTGTATATATATATATATATATATATATATATATATATCATCATCATCAGCATCATTGTTTAATGTCCGTTTTCCATGCTGGCATGGGTTGGACGGTTCGACTGGGGTCTGGGAAGCCAGGAGGCTGCACCAGGTTCCAGGCACCGTTTCTACAGCTGGATGCCCTTCCTAACAACAACCACAATTGGTTGGTGCTTTTTATGTGCCAACAGCACGGAAGCCAGTCAAGGCGGCGCTGGCATCGGTCATGTTTGGATGGTGCTTTTTACGTGTCACTGGCGGTGTGGGGATCACAACTACAATTTCCATTTGATTTTGATGTACTTGACTCAATAGGTCTCCTCGAGCACAGCATGTCACCCTACGATCCAAGGTACTTTTGAGTGGGCTGGGGCTGATTATGCGACACTGGTGTAAGTTACAGCTGTGAACTCACTTTATTTGCCAGGTTTTCGCAGTCACAACATATCTCCAGAGGTCTTGGTCTTTCGTCATTGCCTCTGTGAGGCCCAACGTTTGAAGGTCACGCTTCACCACCTCATCCCATGTCTTCCTGGGTCTACCTCTACCCTGGATTCCTTCAACTGTTAGGGAGTGGCACTTCTTCACACAGCTCTCCTCATCCATCCATAGTACATGATCATACCAATGCAAACGTCTCTTTTGCACGCTACATCCGATGCTTCTTATGTCCAACATTTCTCTTAGGGCGCTTACACTCTGTCGTGTGTGCACACTGACATTACACATCCAGCGGATCATGCTAGCTTCATTTCTTTCGAGCCTATGCATGTCCTCAGCAGTCACGGCCCATGTTTCACTGCCATACATATTTATGTGAGAGGCCCAACTGTCCTCTTATTCTTTTCCTTAATGCCATGTCAACTTTGGAGATTATCTCTCCTTCACATATGAAGCTGGCCTTAAACGGCATTTGGTAATTGTTACATTTTCTGCAGGCAGAGATAATTATTAATAAATCAAGAATTTAAGTTGTACAGTATTTAATATACTTGTATCTGTTTGTTGTTCAAATATATAGTTATTTCTCTTCGCTCATTTTTCTTTAAATTGTGTGTATATACATGTAATTGTCTGTGTGTGTAATATATATGTGTGTGTGTGTGTGTTATGGTAAAGTGAAAGTTAAAACGATGATGATAATGAAATGTGTAAATTCGTTTCAGACACTTCCATTTGGATCACTGTGGTGCTCTGCCGTACATGTCTGAAATGGTTGGCTTTGATGGACCTATCTATATGACACATCCCACGAAGGCTATATGCCCCATCTTGCTGGTAAGTTAAGGAGCTAGATGTTCTGCATCAGGATTTTAAGAATATATCAAGCCATGTTATTGTGTTATATACTATAGCATGTGTGTATGTATATATATATAAAAATTCAAAAAAAGCAACACGGATTTTAAAGATGACTGCAGTACGCACGTTTCATGCTACTCCATTTATTTAAGTAATGTGAGCATTACAGTAAATGCAAAATGCAGAGCAATCTTCAGCTGCACAAAAATGTAGAAAATTACAGTAGAATAGACATATTATAATTGTGGCAACATTTAAAATCTAAGTGGGAAGAAGAATACATAAAAATCCATCTAACTGAAAAATGTTTCATAGCCTGTGGCGGAAGTGGCTAGGTGTTTGAGGATTGTACTGTGGAATACAGCGAGAAAATCATTACATTATGAATACAATAAAAACATGACTGTATCATTAAGAAACTTGCTTCCCAACCACATGGCTTTGGGTTCAGTCCCATGCAATGGGACTTGTGAATCAAAAACTTTGACTGGGTTTCCTTTAACATTTCAACCAGCCATATCCAGCCCAAATATTCAATCTGTTTTATGTTCAAACTGGCCAGATCCAACCTCTCACACCTATCAAAATCTCAGAGCTATGAGATAATGCATGATTAATTCAAAACGATGTGAATGAATAAGGATTACATTTGACAGAAGAATCTGAATGCTAAAAGGTTAAGTTGAAATAGATAAAAATTTCTTAAGACGGGGGAACAGATTGTGTTAAGGGAGATGGTTGAGTATGTCTCATGTAAAAATGCTCTCACCATTAAATGTATGATTTGTATTTCAGGAAGATTATCGGAAGATTACTGTTGAACGTAGAGGAGAAACCAACTTCTTCACATCAGAAATGATAAAATCATGTATGAAGAAAGTAATTGCTGTCAACCTTCATCAGACTGTACATGTATGTACATGCAACAGATTATTATTATTGTTAATATTAAACCTTTTGTTATCAACCTGCTTAATACTGTTCCTTGTTCTATGATACAAACCACTTGCTTTAAAGTGATTTAAATTAAAACCTCCAATCAAAGTTTCATTTTAATTTGTATTCTAGACACTACCTTAATAAAGGACAAAAATATTTTGCTAGTCGTTATTTTCTAGAATAATCAAAATAGACAGGGTATTACAATAGAAGCATAACAAAAGTATTAAAGTGATTTAAATTAAATTAAGATGGAATTTTGATAAGTTTCATGTTCCAAACATCCATTTAATAATGACAGTTATCTTGTTAAATTCTTCATTGTTTCAAAATTAATGGAAACAAAGGCAGTGTATTTCATCAGAAATATGGCAACAAAAGGGTTAATTCCGGCATTTTACACCTGAACTAAGAAGACTTTAGAGTCTTCAAGCATTGCTTCAACAATAACCCACTGGTTGAGAACACATTTATTGTAACTTATTCTGAGATACTGGGAAATGTAACTCGTGTATATATATATATATATATATATATATATATATGTATATATATCAGAGGCAACTCCAGGTCATCAGTGTCACTCAGGCTCATCACAAATTTTGCATAAGACACATGCCTGCTCGAAGAATTTCATGATTTTCTGCAATATTTCTAGCCCCAAATGGCTTATGTTTTATATCTAGCACTATGTCTTTTCTCTATTTCTAAGTTCAGGGTAAAAATAAAGCCACCCTGCAAAACACAACTCATCTTTACACATAGATGCACAAAATAACAGCAAACAAATAACAACAGTGGAGCGCACAACCAACATCAACGATCTGACTGTCGCCTGTACTCTCGACAAGAGATGCCAGTTACTCTTTTACACCTGTCAGGCTTGTTCGTATTAGCCCGAGTTGCTGGCTAATTTTTCGTTCCTTTAAGAATGTTGTAGAACAGAAACTTTTCATAGATTGGAATTTAAATCCTAATCTCTATAGAAATTTATTGTTTCAAGAAAATATTGAATTTTAAATTTAATTTTTACGATTATAGACAACGACTCAGGCTGTAACTCCTGAGCCTGAATCAGGTGCATGTGAACGATGTCGAGAGAACGTCTGCTACAAATGGTATTTTTTGACACAGGGCACCTCTAAGATGACTGCCAGACACTGGATGAAAATAAGTAAACTGCAACCAGGCTCAATAAAAGGAGCCCAAGTTATTGGCTGCAATTACTTACTTGAAGTCAGTGTTGGCAGAAATTAAATCAGCTTCCAAATACACATTCACTTTACTAAATTTATACTCAGGCTAATCCCGAACAGCCCGTATGCTGGAGTTGCCATTGATATATATATATATACACACA
Organism: Octopus bimaculoides; assembly: GCF_046866305.1. NCBI lineage: Eukaryota > Metazoa > Mollusca > Cephalopoda > Octopoda > Octopodidae > Octopus > Octopus bimaculoides. The sequence continues at coordinate 26,031,428 of NC_142953.1, read as the reverse complement.
CACACACACACACACACACACACACACACAGAGTAATCCCTTGCCATATTGCGGTTCATCTATTGACACTTTCATAGATTCCTCCATGGTGTTGCATTTACAATAAAATAAATATATATAAATTATAAAAATAATTTTTTAAAATATACAGTACAGTGGGTTTTGGAACGTAACACCTGCAATCGTTGAGGGATTCCTGCATATATATATATATATATATATATATATATATATATATATATATATATATATTACGGAGATGTACTTGCATAGCAAGTGACCTGATCTGAGATCGTGTGCTGAAATGAAAACAATTGCAGCGTGGAAGGTGTTTATAAGCCATTTAAAATAACACACAAAATCCGTTAGATTCACTTCAACATTTAAATTTAATTTGTCAAAATATTTTCGTCGCCTTGAGACCGCAACCTGTTCACTGACAAAATTCTGTGCTGCATCACATATATACATATATATACATATATATATATACATATATAGATATATATATATATATATATATATATATATATATATATATATATATATATATATATATAAATATATATATTTAAAACTTTGGATATATAAACAAGGAGAACGATCCCTAAGGAGTCTAATTTAGACTTTTTTGCGGTGAAATCTCCTGCTATATTGGTAACGATTACATGGTTTTCTATGAACAATTATATATATGTATATAGATAGATAGATATACACACGTGTGTGTGTCAAATCTACCAAAAGCTAATGAGAGACTAGAGATATATATGGCAGTGATTTAAAAACTTAAAGACTCTCTCCCAACAAACCATTTACAAATATCCAAATTTCCTGCAACAGTTCTGCCTTCATTAAGCATCACATTCTGAATAGCATGAAATCATGGACATAAAAACAGTAAAAATACTTTAAAAGAAAACTACACAAGTTCTGTAAATTTACATTTTAATTTCATTCATCTCCAACAGTATATTATGTATGAAGCCAACAAGAGAGCATCCATATGGTCGCTTGATCTGCTAGAAATAACAGACAAATCTCCTTTGAATCACATTTCAGTTTTATTAAAGAGAAAATAACACAGTGTCTGAATTAAGACAGGATGTTCATGGCTGGAACACCTTTGATCATGTGTCTGCTTGGTCAGAAAATGACTTGCTACTACATAACCGTATATTATATATTTTTTTATATCAATAGCATCTCTCTCTCTCTTTCCAGGTGGACCTTGATTTAGAAATAAAGGCATATTATGCAGGACATGTTTTAGGAGCTGCAATGTTTTATGTCAAGTCTGGCCAGCAATCCCTTGTCTACACAGTAAGGAATCTTGTCTTAACCACATCTTTTATTCTTTTTTTTTTTTAGCAAATTTCTCTCTCTCTCTTTCTCTCTCTCTCTCTCTCTCTCTCTCTCTCCTTTTCTTTCTCCCTCCTTCCCTCCTTTCTCCCTCTCTCTCCATCCCATCTCCCTCGGGACTGGATTGTTTGACACTCTACATCCTGATTTCAGGTTCATTATGGTATCTAAGATGAAGGGATAAATATAGCATCAAACCTTTTTTTCTTTTCGTGTTGTTTTTGGTTTGACACTATCCAAATGCTGATGGTATTGTTCAAATCCAATCTGAGTGTTGATCATGTGACAGTATTCCAGCTCTCTCATTGGAGGTTTTCTGTTTCAGAAGAAAGCCTCCAGTAAGGTCTAAAGGAGGAAACCCTTGATGTCAACACATATGTTGAGTTTACTTAATCACTCCACACACTACTGCAATTTCTACCAGGCCACTCCTCCAGGCTCCACCCTGGCACAGTGTCACCACCAGTTTTACCTCACTTCTCATCTCCACTTCAGGAAGAGGCCTGTTCTGTTCTGACTCCTTACTTCATGCTTTAAATTTTCATCATGTACCATAAAGTTACGTTCACTCTACTGTAGCCCCACTCAGCCAATGGGGGTCTTAGTCTTGTGAGCTATATGATATTCTCACTAGAGCTGGTGTTTTGAAGAGAAGCACCCAATACACTCTGTAAATTGGTTGGAAGTATTTGGAAGGACACACAGCCATAGAAACCCTGCCAAAGAAGAAATAAGAACATGATGCAGTTCTCTGGCCGGTTGGATCCTGTCAAACCATCCAACCCATGGGAAATGAATGCGAGATGATGATGTTTGTGGTATAGAGGTGAGGAGGTATATGGACCCACAATTAAGTGAAAAATCTTTCTTTCTCTCCATATTGGCCATAATTAATAACCTAATAACATAATTGATTATTAATCTTCTAATTGACCCTTGTAACACTCCATGAAGAAAATATTTTTGTTTAAAATTGTTCAGTATTTCAAAATTTTGTGGGTCATTTACATTTCACAATTGTATTTAATTCACAGGGTGACTATAACATGACACCAGACAGACATTTAGGAGCTGCTTGGATTGACAAATGTCGACCAGATTTGCTTATTACCGAATCCACTTACGCTACAACGATCCGAGATTCAAAGCGTTGTCGCGAGAGAGATTTCCTCAAGAAGGTTCACAGTTGTGTCGAGAAAGGGGGTAAGGTAAGTCAATATTTTTATAAGTTTTTTTTTTTTATAAAGTTTTTTTTTCTTTATTATTTTGAGGTTAAAAACATAAGGACAACATTTTTCTTTTTCGTTATCCTTTTCATTTTTCCCCTTTGTAATAGGTGTCCTTTTCTTATTCCCTCCAACACTGTTCACCTTATTATGAAAATAATGTAACCTTGTTCTTAAATTGTATTATTTTCAGGTATAAAAACATAAGAAAAACATTTTCTACAAGTTTCTTGCCTCTTTCCTCTCAGTTTTTCCCACTTTAAGAACTATATTCTCCTCCTTTTGCTCTACATTCTTCAATGATCTTTTCAATCCTCTTTTGGAAATGTTACATTGTCTTTGGATTAAATTCATTATCTCTATCAAAGGTCACTCCTAATCCTGTTTCATTATATTCTCCAGGTTTTGATTCCAGTATTTGCTTTAGGAAGAGCACAAGAATTGTGTATATTACTAGAGACATATTGGGACCGGATGAACCTAAAAGTACCCATTTATTTCTCACTTGGGCTCACTGAGAAGGCTAGTAATAGTTACTTTATCTCTTTCTCTGTTCTGCATAACGTTAAACCTTTTGTTACCATATTTCTGTCGAAATACATGGCCTTTCTTTTCAACTTATTGTGAAAATAATAAAGAATTCAGTGAAATAATTTTGCCATTATTAAATTGATGTTTACGGTGATAGAATCATTAACATGCTGGTCAAAATGCTTGGTGGTGTTTCATCCTTTCAAGGTCAAGGAAATAAGTACCAGTTGAGCACTGGGGTTGATGTAATTGACTTACCTCCACTCTTAAAATTGCTGGCCTTGTGCCAAAATTTGAAACCCTTATTAAACTGCTGTGTGGGCTATATCTGTATATTCCCTTGACCAAGGTAACAGTTCACCTTAAATGTTAAGATGCTGGTCTACCAAAGAGTTAGTTAATCTGTATGAATTCATTGTGCAAATTCAAAATCCATGTAGAGACAGATTGAGGTGATTTCCCAAGGGATGGCATAGTCAGATCTGAGAATACTGGGGTCAGCTGAAGGGAAGACAACAGGATTGGGATGAATGAAGACACAGTATGATGATGTACTCTTATTGAATCCTTGTAGACATCAAAGCAATACTGAAGAGGATAACAATGGGACTGTTCAAGCAAAGACTCTTATTTCACAATAACCCTACCACTACAAGACCAGGAGGTACCGTGGTGGAGCTACAGTTTGCGCTACTGAGAACTAAATCTCTTTGATACTAATGAGACTGGGATATAGGGCAGATAACATTGATGAGGCCATGCTGGGGCATTGCCTTAAAAAATTTTTAGTGGAATCAATCAACCCCAGTACTTTTTTTTTAAGCATAATACTCTTTCTATTGTTTTTTTTTTTTTTTTTGCCAAACTGCAAGTTATGGGGATGTAAACACACCAACACCAGTTATCAGGCAGTGGTTGGGGACAAATGCACACACACACACACACACATATACAACGGACTTCTTTCAGTTTCCATCTACCAAATCCACTCAGTGTTTTGGTCGGCCCAAAGCTATATTAGAACACACTTGCTTAAGGTGCCATACAGTGGGACTGAGCCTGGAACCATGTAGTTGGGAAGCAAGCATCTTACCACACAGCCACACCTGCATTTATATATCACAAAAACGATGGTGGTCTCAGGGATATCGGTATCGAAAAGGTTCAAATATCTTTGAAAGCAAGTTACTAGGATATAGGATTCAAAACATTGGTTGTTCCACTGATAGGTCAGGCATGTTAATTCAACTGGCTGTGACTCTCGTTAATTGGCAAATATACTGATCTTGTATGTGTTTGTGTACATTTTGTAGGCAAACCATTATTACAAACTGTTTATCACATGGACCAGTCAGAAGATCAAGAAAACCTTTGTACAGCGAAACATGTTTGAGTTCAAACATATCAAGGTATTGTATTGTATACTATTGTCTTTGCTACACACACACACATTATGATAAAGAACCCTAAAATCTGAGACTTTTTATAAAAAAATATTTTTATCATAAACAAGAGATGTTCTCGTTACTATGAACGACAAAAGCTGAGATAGTTCAAAGGTAATTGTTCTGGGACCAGGTATGATAGTAGTAGTTGTAGTGATTTTAGCTGGTCATTGTGTGCTGCTGTCACCATCCGTCCATTGTTTCCGCACTGTTGCAGCACTCTGGTCAGCTGCTGATTCTGCTACTGTCTGCTATCTTCCCTATCTGGTCATCAATCAGTAGTGGCTAAAATGTACTGAATATATAGTGGTGGTCTTGCTCAGAAAAAAAGTGTGCCAAAGATGAAATTGTTGCTAGATCCAGTTCCACACACAGTCTTGAATGGTCAGATTGTTTTAATGACTTTGGTAATATTCTTGGGAATTGTGATCTTTTTCTTGAGTTGTTTCTTTTTTTTACATTGGATTTAGTGATCCAGATTTGATGGTTAAGTATTTCTGCTAGATACATATATTGTTGCTATGGTGATAAGAAGAGAAATGCAGATGGAAAGCTTAGGGTCTTGATGGTTGTGATTATGATGATGAAGCAGTAAATGTCTTTTGAAGTTTATAAATAAGCAGTTGATGACTTGTGTGAAACTGTAATATGGACTAATTGTTCAAAGTAAACTCAAAGTCAGAAAGTACATGGCCTAGTGGTTAGGTTGTCAGGCTTATGATCATAAGGCTGTAGGTTCAGTTCCTGGACTGGGTGGTGTGTTGTGTTCTTGAGCAAAGCTCTTCATTTCACATTGCTCCAGTCTGCTCAGTTGTAAATGAATACCAAATGAGAGCTGGCATAGCTCTCTCGCTCTTTCCCTTGCCCCCCCACTCTCTCTCTCTCTCTCTCTCTCTCTCTGGATGCAGAGATGGATGTCGGAGGTATATAGGGGTGGATATAATGAGCGATGAGCAAAGGTGGTGGGGAACACCAATGTCAGATATGAGAGAAGTTGTTGAAAAGTAACTCTGTGTAATCTTGTTGGGGATGTTGAGATGGCATTAGTGATGCTGGTGAACGAACAAATGGAGACAACATTGAGAGCATTGAAAAGACTCTTTCATTTTGCTGAGGGACCAGATGACCTCTCTAGTGCTTGTGCCACAACAAAATTATGCTCTGTAAAGGGGTTGGTGATAGAAAGGGTATCCAGCTGTAGAAACCAAGCCAAAAAGCAAGATGTGGTCTGCAAGTATCTTGAATATGAACTATAGAAACCCATTTCACTCATACCAGCATGAAAAAAGTGAACATAAAACAATAGGTTAACATACACGGATAGCTGAAACTGTAGTAATCAATCTGAAAGAAATACTGTTATGATTTGCTATGTTTTTATCAATGTATCTTTCAGCCATTTGATCGAGCTTTCATTGACAACCCTGGGGCAATGGTGGTGTTTGCCACACCAGGAATGCTGCATGCTGGACTCTCATTACAAATCTTCCGCAAATGGGCTTCAAACGAAAACAACATGGTAAGTTGACATCTCTGTTGTGAGAAGTTACATTTTTCTTTTTGTGCTTGTGTGTGAAGAGGTGCATAAAAATTCACCAAATTTTCTAATTGGTTGAATTCAAATAGTCTTCTTCGAGGAATTGCAAGTAAGACACATCTCACAATACTGCAGCAAGAATCTGTGTCCTTTTTGTCTTTGGTAGGTCCCCAATTTCATCTTGTGTGTGTCTATAACATCAATGTAGTTGAATGGTCTCTGTCCTCTACTCAGGTGTGGAAATCCTCTGATGAGATCTTTTGTTCAGTACAATGGCAGTGGTCAGCAAAATTGACCCTGCATTGAGCAATAATATTGAAGATGGATGGAGTGAGTTCATAAATCTCCTCTTTGATTCTTGTGCTCACACTTTGGGATGTTTTGAGCCTTCATGAACAGCTTGGTATGTGTACGGTCAAAGTATTCTTGAAGCTCCTTCTTCAAAGTCCAGGTTTCAGCTCCATAAAAGTAGAGAACAGCCATCTTCATGGGTCAGAATTTCAAATCCAATTTAGACATATATCTTTTTTTTTGTTGCTAAACAAAAGATACCTGTCAGTATTTCTACCTTCTTCATAATTTCACTACTGTCATTCTTTATTGTAAAAGTTATCTGTAGGCGTGGCTGTGGTAAGAAGCTTGCTTCCCAACCACATGATTCTGGGTTCATGATCCCCAACCACACGAGTCCTTGAGTGGATTTGGTTGACAGAAACTGAAAGAGGCCCATTGTATGTGTCTGTATGTATGTATGTATGTATATATACATGATGGATTCTCCCGTTGTTAGATGACATACGAGGGTTCGACAGTTTCTTACCAAACAACCACACAAATGATTTATTTATAGTGATCAAATGTTTGTGTAGACATAAGCTCACTCCCTCCATTAAATCAACATTACCTGGTATATATATATATATATGTATGTATATATATATATATATATATATATATATATATATATATATATATATACATACATACATATATATATATATATGTGTGTGTGTGTGTCTGTGTTTGCTCCCCCTCCCCAATCACTTGACAACTAGTGTTGGTATGTTTACATCCCCATAACTTAGCAGTTCAGTAAAAGGGTCTGATAGAATAAGTTCCAGGCTTAAAAAAAAAAAAAGTACTGGGGTTGATTGATTTAAATAAAAACTCTTCAGGGTAGTGCCCCAGCATGGCCAAAGTCTGGTGACTGAAACAAGTAAAAGATAGAAGATTGTCTTGAGATGCGGGATCTATTTCTAATCTAGCTGCTGCTATGGCAGAACCTGAAGCTGAGAACCAGCCCATGGCCCTCTTTGAGTCAATTCATTTATATACATTACCTAAAGGAATTATCATTCTCTATAGTTAAAAGAAAGACAAATCTGTTTATAATGTGTGTGTGTGTGTGGCAAGGTGGCAGAATAGTTAGCAGGCCAAGCAAAATGCTTAGTGGCATTTCATCTGTCCGTACGTTCTGAGTTCAAATTCTGCCGAGGTCAGCTTTGCCTTTCATCCTTTCGGTGTCATTGAAATAAGTACCAGTTCAGCACTGGGGGTCAATGTAACTGACTTATCTCCTTCCTCAAAACTGCCGGCCTTGTGCCAAAATTTGAAGTCAATTGGAAACCAATTTCTATGTGTGTGTCTACTTTCAGCTTATAATGCCTGGTTATTGTGTTGCTGGGACAGTGGGACATAAAGTTCTCAGTGGAGTCAAACGGTTGGAGTTTGAAAAACAAGTGGTGAGTGAATAATGTTTATTATTTTTATTTTCTTTTATGTTTTTCTTCTTGCATCTCTGGTGCACTCTAACATTAGAACTAAGATACGAGCCAGCTTACTGTACTGTCACATTTGAAGTCCTGTCATTTATTTACAGGCATAGCATTTACAACACACATGGGCCCAGGTGATGTTATAAGAGCTCCTGTGGGTCTTCACACAGACACACAAACATATACACGCACACACACACATATATACGATGGGCTTCTTTCAGTTTCCGTCTACCAAATCCACTCACAAGGCTTTGGTTGGCCCGAGGCTATAGTAGAAGACACTTGCCCAAGGTGCCACGCAGTGGGACTGAACCTGGAACCATGTGTTTGGTAAGCAAGCTACTTACCACACAGCCACTCCTACGCCTATAGTTTTTTTGCTTTAACCCGTTAGCATTTAAACTGGCCATATCCAGCCAAAATATTCTACCTGTTTTATTCTTAAAATGGCCAGATCAAGTCTTTCACTCCTGTCCTATAATGCCATTAAAAAAAATATACAATTATCGTCATCATCATTGTTTAACATCCACTTTCCATGCTGGCATGGGTTGGACGGTTTGACTGAGGACTGGCAAGCCAGTAGGCTGCACCAGGCTCCAATCTGATCTGGCAATTTTCTACGGCTGGATGCCCTTCCTAATGCCAAGCACTCCGAGAGTGTAGTGAGTACTTTTTATGTGCCACCAGCACAGGAGCCAGTCAGGCAGCACTAGCATTGACCACGCTCGAATGGTGCTTTTCATGTGCCACCAGCATGGGTGCCAGTCAGGTGACACTGGCATCGGTCATGCTCAAATGGAGCTTTTACCGTATTTGATTCTGTAGGTAGTTATATATATATATATATATATATATATATATATATATATATATGCACATACATACATATGGATACAGTGGTGCCCCTGCATGACCGCAGTTTTCAAGTTGAAACAATTTAAAGAATTTAAAGAAATATATGGGTGTGTGTGTGTGTGTGTAAAAGCCATTACAGTGACTGATCACAGAAAACAATTATTTTCCTTCTTGCCACCATTGAATCTAATATCATCCTGTATAAACAGTGATCTCATCATTGTGAAATTCCCTTTTTTTTTTCTAATTTCCCTACACCATATATCACCCACTCCTCCTTCCTACTCAACATTGCTTTTCTTTTTCTCTCTCTCTCTCTTTCTCCTTCATTCACCACCTCTTACTCCCACCGCTGCATGTGACCCATGCTTGATGGTGTTAAGCTTGAGGTGAAGCTGCAGGTGAGATACATGTCATTCAGTGCACATGCTGATGCTAAAGGTATAATGCAGTTGGTGTCGCAGTGTGAGCCACGTAACGTAATGTTAGTCCATGGAGAAGCAGCTAAAATGGATTTCCTCAAACAGAAAATTCAACAGGAATTTGGTAAGTTGACTCCACTTACTTTTCCTCTCGTTTCTTTCAGCTTTTGATGTATATATATATATATATATATATATATATATATATACCGGAGTGAGCACATAAATGTGCAACAAGGTGCAAAAAAGAGTACTCAAATACCAGAGGTAGAGTAATGTGCTTTATTTAAAAGCAGCAGAAATATTTTTAAAAACTGTTACTCGGCTGGAGTGTATATCAGCCAAAACGTTGTGTTAACAACAAACAAGATGAGGACAAATATCTGTCAATTGTAAATAATGTACATAATTCCTCATCTCTTAAATATAGAACTGTAAAAGCAACACTGGTTGTCAAGCAGTGAAGATGACAAAGACACATGCATATACACACACTCACTCACACACACACACACACACATATGCGACAGGCTTCTTTCAGTTTCCGTCTACCAAATCCACTCACAAGGCTTTGGTCGGCCCAAGGCTATAGTAGAAGACACTTGCCCAAGGTGCCACGCAGTGGGACTGAACTCGGAACCATGTGGTTGGTAAGCAAGCTACTTGCCACACAGCCACTCCTGCGCCTATATGAACTTCCACGCAGTTTGTCTACCAAATGCACCCACATGGCAATGGTCAGCCTGGAGTTAACCTTATCACAGTGTATTCCCACTATAACTGGAATAGGTGAAACCTCATCTCAGCCAGATTCCTGGTAAAGCGGTAGTGAGCATCACACATAGATGAAGAAAATGTGGCTGAAATCATTACTCTTGTGCTGTCTCATCATCGTCATCATCATTGTCTAACATCCACTTTCCATGCTGGCATGGGTTGGATGGCTTGAGACAAAGAGCTAGCTAGACTCCACTTGTCTGTTGTGGCATGGTTTCTATGACTGGATATCTTTCCTAATGTCAACCACTTTACAGAGTGTGCTGGGTGCTTTTTACATTCTACTGTCACGGGTGTAATTAACGCAGCACCAGCACAAGTGCATTGATGCAGCACTGGCATGGGTGCTTTTAAGTGGCACCAACACTTAAAAGAATAAAAATGAGTAAAATCACCGTCCTCCACACACACACGCTTGTATGTGTGGAAGACTGATTTTACTCATCTTTATTCTTTCTGCTCTGGAGACCAGCTGGAGGGTAAAGTTTGACCCAGAAAGGGTTAAAGTAGAAGATACTTGCCCAAGGTGCTGTGCAGTGGGATTGAACCCAAAATACCTCTAATACCCCTGATGCTTCAAGGCAACATCTTCGAGAAGTGTTGCCTTTTGTTATGATGTCTGTGTCTTGTAACACTCCTGTTTCTCTATTTGTCTTACATCCCTCTTGTTTCTCCCTTTCAGGAATCGACTGTTTCAAGCCAGCAAATGGTGAGACAACTGTTATCCGTACAATACATAATGTTCCTTTAGACATTTCTGTAAATCTCTTGAAGCGAGAAGCTTCTTTATCAGGTTTGTGCTGATGTTCTTTCCCGTTTTTTTTTTTTTTTTTACATTTTGTTTTTACTCTTTTATTCTGTCTACCAAATTCCCTCACAAGAAAGAATTTGGTAGACAGAAACCAAAAGAAACCTGTCATACATACACACATAGTTTATAGATCCAATGTAGGTCGAATCATTAAAAAAGTACCCCATCCTGTGAGAGAATAAATACCAATTTAATTCACAATTACATGTTTTTTTTTCTTCTCATTTTCCCCCATTTTATCACAGTCCAGCATCCTAGTTTTAAATAAATTTGATGTATGAACTGAGCCTGAAAAATTGCTTGGAGATACATGCCGTGTTTTAAATCTGCCAGTTTAAAGTATCATAAAGCATGAAACTTTTGTAATCTTGGATTAAATTTATATATATCTTTGTGAAGGCACATGGCTCAGTGGTTAGAGCATCAGACTCACAAGCTAGAGGTAGTGAGTTCAATTCCTGGACCAAGCTGTGTGTTGTTCTTGAGCAAGACACTTTATTTCACATTGCTTCAGTTCACTCATCTGTAGAAATGAGTTGCAATGTCACTGGTGCCAAGCTGTATCGGACCCTTTGCCTTTTCCTCGGATAACATCGGTGGCATGGAGAAGAGAGGCTGGTATGCATTTGTGACTGCTGGTCTTCCATACACAACCTTTGCTTGGACTTGTGCCTTGGAGGGGAGCTTTCTAGGTGCAAACTCATGATCATTCATGACCAAAGAGGGTCTTTACCCTTTATATCATCATCTGCGTGGAGGCGCAATGGCCCAGTGGTTAGGGCAAAGGATCGCGGTTTCGATTCCCAGACCGGGCGTTGTGAGTGTTTATTGAGCGAAAACACCTAAAGCTCCACGAGGCTCCGGCAGGGGATGGTGGCGAACCCTGCTGTACTCTTCCACCACAACTTTCTCTCACTCTTACTTCCTGTTTCTGTTGTGCCTGTAATTGAAAGGGGCCAGCCTTGTCACACTGTGTCACGCTGAATATCCCCGAGAACTACATTAATGGTACACGTGTCTGTGGAGTGCTCAGCCACTTGCACGTTAATTCCATGAGCAGGCTGTTCCGTTGATCGGATCAACTGGAACCCTCGACGTCGTAAGCAACGGAGTGCCAACAACAGCAATCATCATCATCCATTGTCCATGCTGGCATAGGTTGGACAGTTTGACCAGGACTGGCAAACTGAGGGACTGCACCAGACTCCATATATATATGTGTGTGTGTGTGTGTATGTGTAGATGACAGGTTTCTTACCTTTTTTTTGTCTCCTCCTCCTCCTCCTCCCAGTCTCTCCTGGTCTTTCCTCTAATCTTGACTATATCTGAAACGTTTTACTTTTACTCTTTAACTTTATTCTTTCTATGAGTGTCAACCTAATAATATTAACTGCGAGTGTCCCCTGGACTTTTGTTGGTCTTTTGTGTGTGTGTGTGTGTGTGTGTGTGTGTGATTGTATAATTCATAGGATATTTGAATTAACCAGTTTAGTATTGAAACTGGCCGCCATGTCAAGCCCAAATATTCTACTTGCTTTATGTTCAAATCATTATGAAAATTAACAGTCACATCTTTGAAATCTCAAAGATACAAGATAATGATTGATTAATTGAAAACAACGTGAATAATTAAACATTCAAGTAATGTGAATGTTAAAGGGTTCAATATTGAAATATTGCCATGCAGTATTTAGTTCTGATCTTTTACATTCTGATGTAAAATTCTGTTGATTATTGACTTTACATTTCCTCCTTCTCTAGCTAATATGTACGTGGAGGCGCAATGGCCCAGTGGTTAGGGCAGTGGACACGCGGTCATAGGATCGCGGTTTCGATTCCCAGACCGGGCGTTGTGAGTGTTTATTGAGTGAAAACACCTAAAGCTCCACGAGGCTCTGGCAGGGGATGGTGGTGAACCCTGCTGTACTCTTTCACCACAACTTTCTCTCACTCTTACTTCCTGTTTCTGTTCTGCCTGTAATTCAAAGGGTCAGCCTTGTCACACTGTGTCACACTCCCCGAGAACTATGTTAAGGGTACACGTGCCTGTGGAGTGCTCAGCCACTTGCACGTTAATTTCACGAGCAGGCTGTTCCGTTGATCGGATCAACTGGGACCCTCGACGTCGTAAGCGACGGAGTGCCAACAACAGCTAATATGTACCAGTCATATGTGAGGGTATAATCAACTATGCCAGCCCTTAAAATTTTCTGCTCTTGTACCATGTGAGAAATCATTATGTTACTAAGTATCTCTTTTCTCATACAGGTTTGTCCGTTCCTGACCCCAAACGATTACGAATTCTAAATGGAGCCCTTGTCATCAAAGCAAATGTAAATATATTTTTATGCAATTTTCTTTCTATATTTTCCGATCCTTCTATTGTTTATGAGTTCACTCAGTTATTTTTGTGTGTGATTTAATCAATACATTTGAAAGTAAAGTTAATTAAAACTATGCTAAGCAGGAATGATTAAAATATAGGTGTGTACAGGTGGCGCCACATACAAATCACCTATGCCAGCTTCACACAAAAGCACCCAGTACGCTCTGTAAAGTGGCTGAAGGGCTGTTCAGGCTCTGTTTTGGCATGGTCTCTTACTGCTGGATGTCCTTCCTAATGCCAAATAGCAGAACTACGCAGAAACACTTGTCAGACATTTCAGTGACACCATTCATAGCCCGGTGTAGTGTGTTTTCACACACAAATTATGTATAAGGGTAATTTTTCCTCCAAAGCAGTTTCTGCAGTTAAAGTTTTTTCCATGTTTGAATACACACAAAGTTGTTCTATATTTAAGAGATGAGGAATTATGTACTTTATTTACATTTGATGGATATTTGTCCTCATCTTGTTTGTTGTTAACACAACGTTTCAGCTGATATACCCTCCAGCCTTCATCAGGTGTCTTGGGGACATTTCGAACCTGGGTTCTCATTCCTAAGGTATTTTTCAATGTTGTTGTTATTGTTATTATTATTATTATTATTGTTATTCAGGTCACTGCTTGGAATTGAACTTGGAATCTTGGGGCTAATAGCCCATGCTCTTAACCACAGGCATATGGCATAGTGGTTAAGAGCACAGGCTACTAACCCCAAGATTCCGAGTTTGATTCCAAGTAGTGACCTGAATAATAATAATAATAGTAATAACATCGAAAGATACGTTAGGAACGAGAACCCAGGTTTGAAATTTCCCCAACACACCTGATGAAGGCTGGTGGGTATATCAGCTGAAACATTGTGTTATCATCAAACAAGATGAGGACAAGTATCCGTCAATTGTAAATAATGTAAATAGTGTACACAAAGTTGTTAATTATATCTGTACACACCTATATTTTAAAGCAAGTATGGGCAACCTTTTTTTTCTTTTTCTTTTTTTTTTGATAAGTCAGTTACATGAGACACGACTCATCATCAGGCAAAACACACAACTAAAAAGTTTTAATAAAAATTATTTTTCTCATCCAATTCGGCCTGCCATTCAGAAAGTACTGCAGGCCAGTTTGCCCAGGACTGATGATCGAAAGTATTATTAATGTCTTGAAATTATCTCCCTTCCCTTTTCCATAATCTCTCACATTTAGAATTAAGTCTTTTTGTTTTGTTCCTCCAGTTACAAACGAAATTGTTTTTGCCTGTGTCATTCAATGCAATTCCTCTTAAATTATTTACACTGGTATGCCTGTATGGTTAAGCTATTTATTTCACAACAATATGGCTTTGAGTTCAGTCCCACTCTGTTGCACTTAGGGCAGGTGTCTTCTACTATAAACCACAGGGCAACTAATCCCTCTTTATAGGGAACATATGGAAGGGGTAGACCCAGGATATATGGGACAAAGTGGTGAGAAAGGATCTACAGACATTAAGACTCACAGAGAGGATGACCGAGGACCTGGCAGTTTGCTGTACTTGAAAAAGTGGTTGGCATTAGGAAGGGCATCCAGCTGTAGAAACCCTGCCAAAACAAACATGATGTTTGGGCAGCTCTTTAGCTGGCCAGCGCCTGTCTAACCAGCCAACCCAGCAGGGTTAGGGTTAGGAAGGGCATCCAATCATAGAAACCATGCCAAATCACACAGTAGCCTGGTGTAGTCTTCTACCTGGCTGGCTCCTGTCAAACCATCCAACCCATGCTAGCAATGACGATGATAATAGAGAGAGATAATCATATACAGTAGTGTGTATTCTTTTCCTGTTTGGATTTCCTGTCATAAACAAAACCCATCCTCAGTTCCCACCCCCCTGCATGCCAAGTGCTTACCATGTATGAACCATTGATCCAAACGAATCAGAATTACAAAATCAACCCTTCTGGGATTTGAACCTGATAACCACCTCCCATCCTCGCATAGGCAACAGCAACCCCTATTAGATATGTAATTTCATAACTCTTCTGTCTTCATTCATATTTCTTACATTCATGCTACAGAAAAGCCAACTTGTTGACCCGGCCCAGGCCATGCGTGAGTTGGGCTTGAAGCAGCACCAGCTTCGGTTCACATCTACTATTTCACTCGATGACGATGGTCCCATCTCTGATAGCGCTGACAAACTTTACCAAAAAATTAAAAAGTAAGTTAACCTGCCTTATCCATATTTTTTTTTGTTCACTTGGTTTATTCGGATGAATTTTCATCTCTCTTTCTGTCTGTCTATCTTTGTCTCTCTCTCTCTCTCTGATATTTGTTTTTTTTACACAGTAAGTCTATAAGAAACGTTATCTTTGGATAAATACTGCCGTAACAGGCCTATCAACCATGTATATTCATCAAGTATGATACATAGATGACTATTGTAATTTGATATTGTCTCATTCTCATATACCAGATATATATAATGTAGTTGTATATGTGTTGTTGAAGACTGTATCAAACTAAAACTATATTTCCAGCAAATTAAAAGACTACCCAATTCATTACTCATCGGACGGTTCCATCACAATTGCTGACACAGTTCTAGTAAAAGTGTCCGGAGATGAAGAAACCAAAGATATCGCTGTTTCATGGCTCCATCAGGTCAGTGTTCTTTTGTTTTCCTTTTTTTTTTCATTTTATTTTGTTGTATTTTGAAAGAAAAATAACATCATTGGTTGCTAGTTTCCAATGAACCAACCATTGCATTTATAAGGGATTGTCTGTGTAACTCAGGTGGAACAAGTATCACAGGGGACTTTCATTTGTAACAACAAATTTGTTTTCCCTCTAGTTTTCCCTCATTAGTTTATATTTTTACACAGACATTAATTAGTTCATTCATCGTTGTTGATGATGACCAAGGATGTCACATGACATAAGCAGACAAGGCACGGTGTGTCTGGCTCTCACCGATCAGTCTGATGCGTGCTTGGAAGGTTCTGCTGCAGATCAAGCATGAACTACACAGCCTTATATATATATACACATATATATATATATATATATATATATATATATATATATATATATATATATTATTTTATTTGTTTCAGGTGTTTGATTGCGACCATGCTGGAGCACCGCCTTTTAGTTGATGAAATCAACCCCTGAATTTGTTCTTTGTAAACCTGTTACTTATTCTATCGGTCTCTTTTGCCGAACTGCTAAGTTACAGGGACATAAACACACCAACATCGGTTGTCAGGTGATGGTGGGGGGAGGACAAAAACAGACGCAAAAACACATACATAAATATATACCTATATATATACTTCTAATCTAAGGATAATTTTTTTTTTGAAAAATCAGTGGCCAGCATATTAGAATATCTTTCAAGGTAAAAATATAAACAATTATAAATAAGGGCAAAAGAAAAAAAATTTTTCTATGCCACTTATGAGTTTTCCATGCCATCTACACATGTGCTGAGGCTTGCTACAGAATTTCTGTTTCGATATATTTGGGGGGTACTTAAATGTACCCATGACTTTGCATCTGCTTCTTCCAAGGTGTATATGTGAATGTTCTATTTATTTCTAATCGTGTTTCTCACTGAAGAAGGAAGAATCCTTGTGGATTAATCCAGAAATCAGTCCAATTCAGGAATAACGAATTTTAAAAAAATTTCTTCGTTTCAGCATGCTGTGTATTTATAGTGAAAAATATTGTGTATAGTTAGACGTTCTAACGTCTATTTTTCAGCATATTGGCAGAAAAAATTTTCTTTTACCCTTATTTATAATTGTGTGTGTGTGTGTATATATATATATATATATATATATATATATATATATATATATATATATATATGATGGGCTTCTTTCAGTTTCCGTGTACCAAATCCACTCTTAAGGCTTTGGTCAGCTTGAGTCTATAGTAGAAGACACTTGCCCAAGGTGCCACGCAGTGGGACTGAACCTGGAACCATGTGGTTGGGAAGCAAGCTTCTTACATTAAGTGTATGCACATACAAAACATTGTTACAGATCAGTGCTGGCCATAATATCTATAGAAAATCTGTAGAGATAACCTTAGTAAGTGGATAGGACCAAGACGTCTGGCACCTTACTGTACTGAAGAAGACCTCTACTCCACAGCAGAAGTGTTGATATCTAATGCCTCTAGTGGTGAAAAGCACTTGTGGCTGTGTCACATAAAAACGCTCATGCAGCACCATGTAAAAATGGTTTTGCAGTGCCATGTAAAAGCACCCAGCACACTCTGTAAAGTGGTTAACAATAGGATGGGCGTCCAGCCATAGGAACCATGCCAAATCAGACTGGAGTCTGGTGCAGCTCCCCAGCTTGCTAGCTCTGGTCAAACTGTCCAACCCATGCCAGCATGGACACTGGAAGTTAAATAATGATGATGATGATATATCTATATATTTTGCATCATCATCATCGTCGTTTAACGTCCACTTTCCATGCTGTCATGGGTTGGACAATTTGACTGAGGACTGGCAAGCCAGGAGGCTGCACCAGGTTCCAATCTGATCTGGCAAGGTTTCTACAGCTGGATGCCCTTCCTAATGCCAACCGCTCCGAGAGTGTAGTGAGTACTTTTTACATGCTACTGGCACATGAGCCAGTCAGGTGGCACTGGCATTGACCATGCTCGAATGGTGCTTTTTACATGTCACTGGCACATGAGCCAGTCAGGCGCCACTGACAATGATCGTGCTCGAATGGTGCTTTTCATGTGCCACCGGCATGGGTGCCAGTCAGGTACCACTGGCTTCAACCACGCTCAAATGATGCTCTTTACGTGCCACCAGCATTGGCATTGGCCACGCTCGAATGGTGCTTATATAATGATATACACGCGCACATTGCCAAAATATAGTATTTATATAAAATTATATGTCAAATCGTCCAACCCATGCTAGCATGGAAAGCGGACGTTAAACGATGATGATGATGATGATGATGTAAGAATAGAAGTCACTAATACTGTTGTTGATACTGAAAATAAGGGAACCAAGTATTTCTAATATGTTTTTATGCTAACATTGTTTCACTCTTTTTTTCTTCTAATTACAGGATGAAGAATTAGGCAGTTATTTATTGAAGATTCTAGAATCTGGTCTGGAAGGAACATAAATCCCCTCCTCTTAATGTAATTATAATTCTATTAAGGACCCTTTTCTTTCTTTTTCTTAGCTAAAAATATGATACTTTCTACATTGTGAAATTAAATAATAGGGATGTTTTTTTTTTCTTAAAATACGAAACAAACAGTCTGTGTTCTGATTTTATTCCTGAAAAGGAAAAGGTCTCTTATCTCTGGACTTCATATTTGCTGGAGAACAGAAGGAATTCGGTCCTTTTGTTACCATATTTCTGTTGTAATACACTGCTTTTTTTTTGTTTTTGAAGAATTTTGTAAAATAACTTTGTCATTATGAAGTTGTGATTGGAAATTTGAATGGAAGGTTTTAAATCAGATCGATTTAAACAAGAAGTTTGTACCACAAAACCAGGGGGGGGGGGGTTCAGTTGGGTTGGTATCAAAAGGGCCATGGAATTTGTTGTATGCAGAAATTATCCTCAGATTTCAGAAGTTTTTGAGTTCTAATAACCACAAATACTTCACTACGTAGTACAGAATAGTCTCAAATGTATTTCTTAAGAGAAGCATGGCTGGGTAGTTAAGAAGTTTGCTTTACAACATCATGGTTTTGGGTTCAGTCCCGCTGCTAGACACTCTGGACAAGTGTCTCATATTACACCTTCAGGTTGACCAAAGCCCTGTGAGTGAATCTGGTAAGTGGAAACTGTAGAGAAGCCTGTCAAGTGTGTTCTCTCACCTTACCATGACATTGTGAAGGTGCATGGCTTAGTGCTTAGGGTATTTGACTCATGATCATAGGATCATGAGTTCAATTCCTAGCTGTGCATTCTTGAGCAAGACACTTTATTTCACATTTCTCCAGTCCATTCCACTGGCAAAAATGAGTTGCGAGCCTTGTTGCATTCTGTGTCACACTGAATCTACCTGAAGGATACCCATATCTATGGAATACTCAGCCACTTGCACGTTAATTACACAAGCAGGCTGTTCCATTGATTGGATTAATCGAAACACTTGTCATCATATCCAACGGAGTGGCAATTCCTTTCTGGACATCACATGCTAATTGCAAACAAACAACTCTAACACACAAGTCTTGCTGTTCGTTTATGATCTTCTGTGCTCAGGAGAAAATATTTCCTTGCCGGGAAACAAGGTGAAGAATGGAGGTTGGTGACAGGAAGAGCATCTGGCCATAGAAAATCTGCCTCAGTGAATCATATCTGACCCATACCAGCATGGATATATAGGCATTAAATGATTGCCAGTCATACAAGCAGCATTGTTCATTTCCAATATTCTTCCCCAAATTTAACTGGCCATGGGGAAATATTTCCTTGTTTGAAAATAGGTGAGAGTAGGCAACAGGAAACATCCAGATACAGAAAATCTGACTCATCATCATCATCATAAAGATAACTTTATTCACTTTTCCAGGCAAGCAACGAAAAAAGGACATCATTACGATGATGAATGTGAGAATCTGTTACTTATGATATGGATCTTGTGTCACTTGTATGTATTCGTACAAGGCAACAACACTATAACAAAGCTTTGGCCCAGGGTTATAGTAGAAGATTCTTACCCAAGGTGGGACTGAACTTGAAACAATTTGGTCGGGAAGTAAACATCTTAGTCATATAGCAATACTTGTGCCTCTGTATAATATAATATTGTCCTTGTCTTGTGAGCTCACAGGCGCTGGTGACACACAAAAGGCACTTGTTTTGATGTCACATGGAAACCACATGCTGGTGGCATATATAAAAATACCCAGCACACCATTTAAAGTGGTTGGCATTAGAAAGGGCATCCAGCCCGTTAATTTGCTCTAATTTAATTCTATGTTCTGACTAAGATGTCTTGCAAACAACTCGCACATGCAAGTGCTACCAGTCGAGAACTCCGCATACCGGAAGCCAGCAAGTGTATGGGGTCATCAGGAGAGAATGCACGCCGTTTCGGGGCCTACCCTCTCAACAGCATCAATGCACACCGGCCACCCTCACTGATATGAGGCCCTACTTGCTAGATCAACTGATTAATAAAACAAAGCTCAATATTTCTCTAGCCATCTCTCATCGTCTCTTTTTGACCAAATCCAGTGGCTAGCCTTCTCCACTGTATTTTGGATATCGGTCATGGTGGTATTTACCTTACGATGAATTAAATTTAGTGACTCTGCTTTATTTCATGCATTCACCTTGTGTCCTTTAAAAGTGAACTTTTGACTGTCTTCTAATTTGCATACTGGTTTGTTCCGAAAGAGGCATGGTACTTTTTGCACATGGATCTTTAGGTTCTGGTTTTTTTTTTGTTTTTAATCAGCGTGTATTTCTGAGTATATATTGCATTGTATTTGCTCACATATTGACTCCATTATTGGCTTGCATTTGAGTAATGCAATCCAAGTTAATAATTCTGTATTAAAACATAACATAGCCATAGAAAATATGCTAAAACAGACAGTTTGGTTCAGCTCTCCAGCTGGCCAACTCCTGTCGAAATATCCAACCCATGCCAGCATGGAAAACAAACGATAAATGATGATGATGATTATCATCTATTCCAACACCTAGTATATGATATAAAGTTTATCATATATTGCATCAATATGTATAGCATGTAATACATATCATATATAACAATATATGGTTTATGATGTGTTTTATTACATATTCTAACAATGTATAACATGTAATATATATAAGAGTATATATTCAACACCGTATAGTACATGATGTAAATTTTGTTATGTATTTCAACAATATGTAATATAATAAGTATATTTCTCAACTATTCCAACAATATATACAATGTATAACATCTTGTTCCCCAACAATACAGTTTTATCATTTGTGATAATTTATACCCTTATATTTATGACAAATGTATAACATAATCTGAAGGATGTTATGCATACGTACATACATATATGCACACACGTATATATATATATATATATATATATATCATCATCATCATCATCATCATCATCGTTTAACATCCGCTTTCTATGCTAGCATGGGTTGGACGATTTGACTGAGGACTGGTGGACCAGGAGGCGACACCAGGCTCCAATCTGATTTGGCAGAGTTTCTACAGCTGGATGCCCTTCCTAACGCCAACCACTCCGAGAGTATAGTGGGTGTTTTACATGCCACCAGCATGAGGGCCAATCAGGTGGAACTGGCGACGGCCACACTCAAAATGGTGTGTTTTACGTGCCACCTGCACATATATATATATGTGTGTGTGTGTGTGTGTGTACATATATGCACACATGTGTACACATATACACACATAGATGTTATTAAATGAATTATTGTTTCTTCTAATGGAAGAGGAGTCTATCAATTCACCTCAAACAAATAAATACATGAATGCATTACATAGACTCATCAGTTAACCTCAGCTTTTTAGATCAAAAGTGGAAGGATGCTGGTTTGCCCGTCCACCCCATGTGTGTGTATGTGTGTCTGACTCTCAAGTTTCTTAATCAAATACGAATACATACAACAGAAGTAACAGACTCGCACACATCCACACATTCCTCATCATAATGGTGTCCACTTTTCCCTGCTTGCCTGGAAAAGTGAACAAAGTTATCTGGGACTTTGCACCAGCCACAGATTTGGTCTGTAGCACTCAGCAAGCTGTCCCTCAGGAATTCCCAGTTGCCCTTTATGTCACAAACCTGTAGCTGCTCCTCCCTTTCCCCAAATTTCTCAATTAGGATGTCCCTAAATCTTTGACCCAGCGAGCCAAGCAAAATTGCAGTCGTGGCAGATACACAACCCTGCAATGGACCAGCCTTCTAATTAAGGGGATTGTTGACTTGCTTGCCTTGGCAGCAGGGTGGCATCATTTGAAAGCTGAAAAAAACAATGCAAAGTGCATTGTGACCAGCAATGTATAACAACATGTGATAAGTTTGGTTGATCACATGATCACATCACAAGAAGAATAAAACCAATTTCCAAAGATGAATTTGAAGAATTTCTCTTTCAGAAAATTGAAAATATTGAAAAGGATGTATTTCAATTTTAATGAAAAAAATGTTTTGATTTGTCTAGTTTCAGTGAAAATAACATTAATGAGGAAGAAACCTGCGTCATTGAATGGAATTATTGATACCATGCCAGAATTATCTTCCAAAATATCAGGCTGCACACAAAAATTTAAGCAGCCACCAAATGAAATGAAATGGTTACAACCAGGAATACAAACGAAATTGGATTGAATCCCTGTTTCATGGAAACTTCTTGTCTATTCTACATATTCCTCAAATTGATACTACAAAGACCCCAAATTTGTAAAGGTGGCTAGAGCTGAGTCAATCAAATAGTTTGCTCAGCTGAAAGAGGACAAAACTCAAACACTACTGAATGTAAACTGAGAATTTATAAAGGATCTAACTTATATTTTAAACTCTTAGTCTTCTGTTCTATCATTTTGTGCTAAAACTTTTACCTTTGCTAGATTTACTTTAAGACTTCTCAATTGTAGGGATGCTGTCAGTAAGGTGAGGGTTGGCAATGAGTATAGTGAAGAATTCCACCAACGATCAGTCCTCAGCCCCCTCTTATTCATCATAGTCCTCCAGGATAGGATGCCTCTGGGAGCTCCTCTATGCTGATGACCTTGCTCTAATAGCTAAGTCACTTTGAGAACTAAAGAAGTTTCAGGTGTGGAAGCAAGGTCTAGAATTGAAGGGCCTTAGAGTTAACCTAGCAAAAACCAAAGTCTTAGTAAGTAGGAAGGTAGATGGCTCTGCTCGATTTGTAGAAAAGGCATAGGTAGAAATTCCACAAGATGTACCCGGTGTAAGCTATGGACACATAAGAGGTGCAGCAATATCAAAGGAAGGCTAACTGGGACGATAGTTTTTGCGTGTGGCAAATGCTCAGGAGCAATAAACACTGAAAATGTGCAGAAAACAGTTTCCGTCACATGCTGGGGGAAAAAACTAGAAGTAGTTGATAGTTTCTGTTACCTAGGTGACCAAGTCAGTAGCAAGGATGGATGCTCTGAGAGCATAGCTGCTAGAATAAGAATAGCCTGGGCAAAGTTCAGAGAGCTCCTACCTCTGCTGGTAACAAAGGTCCTCTCACTCAGAGTGAAAGGTAGACTGTATGATGCCTGTGTGTGAACAGCCATGCTACATGGCAGTGAAACATGAGCTATGACTACTGAGAACGTGTAAGCTTGCAAGGAACGAAGCTAGTATGCTCTGCTGGATGTGTAATGTCAGTGTGCATACACGACAGAGTGTAAGCGCTCTGAGAGAAAAGTTGGACATCAGAAGTTCAGATGTGTGCAAAAGAGACGACTGTGCTGGTATGGTCATGTGTTGCATACAGATGAAGACAACTGTGTGAAAAAGTGTCACACCCTAGCAGTTGAGGGAACCTGTGGAAGAGGTAGACCCAGGAAGACTTGGGATGAGGTGGTGAAGCACAACCTTTGAACATTGGGCCTCACAGAGGCACTGACAAGCTACCAAGACCTTTGGAGATATGTTGTGCTTGAGAAGACCTGGCAAGCCAAGTGAGACCATAACCGTGGCCTATGCCAGGGGTGTAACCAGCCCATTTAAGAGTACCCTTCAATCATTGGGCAATAAAACTGTTGAGAAGACCTGTTGAGTCAAGTGAAATCATTGTTGTGGCTGATGCCAGAACCATCAGACTGGGACCCGTTCTGGTGGCACGTAAAAAGTACCATTTGAGCGCGGTCGATGCCAGTCCTACTGGCACATAAAATGCACCATACGAACGTGGTCACTGCCAGTGCCACCTGACTGGTCCCGTGCTGGTGGTATTTAAAAAGTACCATTCGAGCGTGGTCATTGCCAGTTCCGCCTGACTGGCTCCTGTACCCGTGACATGTAAAAAGCACCATTTGAGCATGATCGATGCCAGTGCTGCCTGACTGGCTCTTGTGCCAGTGGCACATAAAAGCACCCACTACATTCTCAGAGTGGTTGGTGAGGAAGGCCATCCAGCTGCAGGAACCTTGCCAGATCAGATTGGAGCCTGGTGTAGCTTTCTGGCTTGCCAGTCCTGTCAAACCATCCAACCCATGCTAGCATGGAAAGCGAACATTAAACAATGATGATGTTTCCATGTCTAGAGTTACCTCTCTAAACCTTCAATATATTCACTATATTTGATTGCATAAACAATGCTCAGGCTTGTTGGATGCACTCCAATTTCAGCAATGCATACTTTGGAAAAAGTGCTTTTAGTACATTAAAACTCATGGGAGGCACATCTTCGCATATAGGACCCAGGGCGAATTTTTGGAGACATTTTAGAGGGTAAAAAAGTGCATCTTATCTTCCACATTTGTTGGCATGTGGTAGGTCATACAAGTTCCCATGAACGGCTAATCTTTAACTCCTCTGTAATGACCTGATGAACTGTAGTAAAAAGGAGGGGGGCAAACAACTGAACCCTAATCGACCCCCTACTTCCACACTAAATTACTTACTGAACTCTTGCCTCACTGCTTGCATAACTTTAACAAGTCATTCATTTATCCTTAATTTACTTAGCAATCACCAGACAACAAGGATCCTTGTCAAACGCCTTCTCCAGATCAATGAATGCTATTTAATAGTGGTTTACTCTTAGCAAAGTGGAGGCGCAATGGCCCAGTGGTTAGGGAAGAGGACTCGCGGTCATAGGATCGCAGTTTCGATTCCCAGACCGGGCGTTGTGAGTGTTTATTGAGTGAAAACACCTAAAAGCTCCACGAGGCTCCGGCAGGGGATGGTGGCGAACCCTGCTGTACTCTTCCACCACAACTTTCTCTCACTCTTTCTTCCTGTTTCTGTTGTGCCTGTAATTCAAAGGGTCAGCCTTGTCACTCTGTGTCACGCTGAATATCCCCGAGAACTACGTTAAGGGTACACGTATCTGTGGAGTGCTCAGCCACTTGCACGTTAATTTCACGAGCAGGCTGTTCCGTTGATCGGATCAACTGGAACCCTCGACGTCGTAAGCGACGGAGTGCCAACAACTCTTAGCAAAGAACTTGTCTCGTTAACATAGTGTCCTTGAATAAGATACTTCATTCCACTTGGCTGAAATTGAATTGTGTCTGCTACAAAAAAAGCAACATGTAGGATATTGGCCCTCAAATCTTGTGAAATCCTGATGTCATCAGCTCTTAATGGCTATGGCACATTTGGTGAGACAGAGATATAAGACAACCTAGAGGATGAAGATATGGAAATTGAAATGTCCTTCTGTTAAACTTAAGTTCAGAGGTTTTAGATGATATGTATGTCAAACAAGGAAGAGATAGAGACAAACTTATAACAGAAGGCATCTGGAAATGCCTACAAGACAGAAAAAAATACCTACTCCAATACTCCACCTACCCCAGAAATGTTCATACCTGTATTCCCTGTTCTCGGAGAATGTGGTTTTTGTACCACCCCCACTTCTATCTAACCCCTTGTGCACAATAACTCCTGCATTTCTACAGCCTTTCCACATTTACTTTTCATCATGCCAATGATGATGCTGGCAGCCCTGAAGTTTTGTACCTGGCAGGAAGAGGGAGGTTTTCAGTGGTGTCAGGATCATTACTTGATGTCTCCCTCATCTTGCTACGATGAGTTTGTCAGTCGTACTAAATTCCAATTTCGTCCAAGCTAATTCTCTTCCTCGTCAGTTGTACTATAACTATGTTGCTTTCATAACTTCTTAGTCTGTGAATTTGATATCTCCGTAGTTCTTTCTAGAGCTAATCTTTATCCATGATAATATTGCTGTGTCAGTCACTGGGTGCGATATCTCTCTCCAATACCTGATTGACTCTGTGGGTAACTAATGCAATCCCCCACTTCACCACATATTGTGAGCATCACCCAACAACCATCCCTCGTGAATTGGCTGCTTCTCTTACCTTCATATCACCACACCCATTTCTGTCCTCATTCTTGATCACTCTCTCTCTCTCTCTCACTGTGATCAGGTAACCACGTGTTGGGTCATCCCATAAATAATACAGTGTTTTCGATTGCATGAACTAAAAGTCAGAGGAGAATGGGATAAACTACCTGCATCAACTTGCTATAAAAGCAAGTAGTAGTTTTACCTTGTACTTATTCTTAGTGCAAGTTTTGAAGAGTGCAGTTCGATTTTAACAGTTATTTTTTCAAAGCTGTAATGTAAATGACAAAGGAGCATATTCGAGGAATATTAATGCAGTATATGAAGATCAGACAATAAGCGTAAGCCAGTGTAAATGGTGATTCCAAAAATTCCGAGCCAGAAACTACAGCTTAGAAAATGAGCCTCGTCCTAGATCTGTAGAGCTCAACAAGGACATCCTAAAAACCCTGGTGGAACAAAATCCCATCGTAAGTGTTGAGGAACTAGCAGAGAACCTTGGATTTGGTCATTCACCCATTCATCGACACCTGTGTGCCAGCGGAAAAGTCAGAAAATTGGGCCAATGGGTTCCTCACAGACTTTCCCGAGTCTAATCACGTGTAGAGAGTGAATGTGTGCTCTTCTTTGCTGTCACTTTCACAAATGCAACTTTTTTGAACTGAATAGTAGATGGGGACAGGAAATGGGTTCTCTATAAAAGTGTCAAGTGCCAAAGACAGTGGGTAGGGAAGGGAGAAACACCAGCACCCCAGGCTAAAGAAGGTTTTCACCCACATAAGGTATTGTTATCTGTTTGGTGGGATATGAAAGGTTTGGTTCACTTTGAACTTTTAAATCCAAACCAAATGATAACAAAGGAGATCTACTGTGAACGGCTTAAGTCAGCGCTAGAAGAAAAACAACCATCTTTGGTTTCAAGACGAAAGGTGTTCATCCATCAGGATAATGCTTGGCCACATAGAGCGAGGATGAATTCCAAATACTGGAGCAGTTTGAATGGGGAACAATGACCCCCACCCACCATATTCGCTGGACATTGCTTCATCTGATTATCATTTATTCCACAGTCTTCAGAATCGTGTGGACGGAAAAAATATAAGTTCTCTAGACAAGGTTAGAACAGTACTGGAGGAGTATTTTTTGTCACAGACAAGTGAATTATGGAAGAGGGGCCTTGCAAGTCTACCAGATAGAAGGAAGAGCATTGTAGAAAATGAAGGAGAGTATATTTTAGATTAAAAAAGAACTTTGTTTATTTTAATTTTGAAAAATAAGAAAATATTTTTAAAAAAACATTATTTATGGGATGACCCAATACCTCCTATACAGCAAGGGACCCTGTTTCTGCCTCTCTGTCACACTCTAACCTTTCATCATCTGACACAAGATCTCCTCTTCCAATGCCTTCTCCCCCTCTCAAAGATTCCTTGTCTTGCAAATTACTTGGTGACGCCGCTAGTACTGGTGCTTTGTAAAAAGCATCCAGTCCACACTGTAAAGTGGTTGGCATCTGGAAAGGCATCCATCTGTAAAAACCATGCCAAAACTGACTTCACATGTGCTTGTACCACATGAAAAGCACTCTGCTGGGTGGTTGGCATTAGGAAGGGCATCCAGCTGTAAAAACTGGGCCAAAGCAGACACGGACATCTGGTGCAATCCCCTTCCTGACCAGCTCCTGTCAAACTGTCCAACCGATGCCAGCATGGGAAGCAGATGTTAAATGATGACAACAATGATGAAGCCTTTTGATACCAACTCACTGAGATCACCCCTTGTTTCTATGACACAAAACTTCCTATTTTAAAGTGATCTAAATTAAAACCTTCCTTCAAAATTTCACGTTAATTTATAATCCAAACAACAGCTTGATGACACTTCATCATCATCATCATCATCCAGCGTGTTTTTCCTGCTGACTGATTGGATTGTTGGTATTTTGATGTAACCACAGATCTGGTCTGAGGTTGACAGCTGCTTATCTCACACAAATTCCCTGTTCTTTCTTATAGCTCTCTCTCTCTCTCTGTCCTCCTCCTTGTCATTTACTTTGGAAATACACTGCATTTCTTTCAAGTATTTTTGTAAAATAATGAAGAAATTAGTAAAATGGCTTTATCATTATTAAGTTGGTGCCTGCAACATAAATTAGCATGAAATTTTGTTGGAAGGTTTTAATTCACCAGCAATATACCTGATGCCCCCACCTACATTTCTTCTTCCTTTTCTTTTTATTTTAAAGACTTATTCACCATTCATTTCCTGTAAATTATCCTATGTCCTGTTCAATGCAGTTTAGTTAGTTTTTCTGATGAGTGGTAGCACACCTAAGCACTATATACAATAAGTTTGTTACTATAATTTAGATCACTTTAAGATAAGAAGTTTACATCATAGAACCAGAGGTCATTTCAGGCAGGTTAATATCAAAGAAGTTTAGCTGACCAATAAACAAATAATTGAACACTTGCATGGAGAGGAATCTGCCTACGAGCTTATAGATACTGTTTCTGATCCCAAACTGGAAACTACTACCATTAAGTGCCTTAACAGACTGGAACTATTCTGGTCTGCCACATCAGACCGAAGAAAGGATTATCAATTATTCATTATTATTATTTAATGTCTGCTTTTCATGCTGGCATGGGTTGCACAGTTTAACAGGAGCTGCACCAAGTTCCATTGTCTGTTTTGGCACAGTTTCTACAGCAGGATGCCCTTCCTAATGCCAACAAATTTAGTGTGTGCTGGGTGATTTTAATGTGGCACCAATGTCCCCAAAATTCCATGTTTGTGTAACAGCACGTGATTGGTGGTCAAACAATTAATGTCACATTTGATAGAAAACAGATAGGGCTGTGACATGTTTATCACAAAACTTTGAATCATTCCCAAATAATTCGCCCAATTTAATTTCAAGTACATACAAGTAACAGCTATTTATCTCCCTTGTTTCATGAGATCTACGTTATGCAGTTATACTCAACTAATGCCCATTCCATCCATCCATCCATCAATTTTCTCTGTCCATTACTCATGGGAGTCGAGTCCTCAAGCATCTCCCCTATAGGGTCCTATTAGACGAAGCCATTATTACACTTTCCTGCTGGATTCCCAAGTGTGACTAATTGAAACTATGGATATTATTCAACAATTTCATTTTCAGTCTATCCCTGTGTCCACTGCTGGTTGGTTTGGCTTGAAGAATCTGTCTAGCAATCCTTTTCTGCAAAATTCTAAACACATGTCCTTTGTATTTGAGTTGTGACTTATCAATGCAGAGAAGTAGCATCTCAACCTGCAGGGACTCTCTGCTTCACACATCCATAACATTCTATATTAATGTCGCCAATTTTTAAACCTCCGAACTGTTAGATAGCAAGAGTTGAATGTCCTTACGAGTTTTTGCTCATTTTTGGATGTTCAGTTGTGATTTTTATTATGTTTGTTCTTCCTACGAAAAACTGTTGACTACCATCTGGTGCTTTTCTTCTGCGTTCAGCTGGATTTATGTTGTAATTAAATAATACCTTTAAAGAACCTAGCTTCCTAATAAAATACTCTTTTCTACTCTAGGCACAAAGCCCAAGATTTTTGGGGAGGGGGCCAGTCGATTAGATCGACCCCAGTATGCAACTGGTACTTAATTGATCGACCCCCCCAAAAGGCAAAGTCGACCTCAGCAGAATTTGAACTCAGAACATAAAGACAGACGAAATACCGCTGAGCATTTCACTCGGCATGCTAACATTTATGCCAACTCACTGCCTTTCCCTAATGGAATACCGTGATAACTAATACAGCCATTATCATCATCACATATGCTTTTCCATGTCTGCATGGGTTAGGTGAGTACCCTCCAACACAATATCCTAACATTTGTTGTATTCCTTTGTCATTTCTTTTACGAGGTTCAATATTTTGCGATCAGCCTTCACGACTTCTCCCAATCTTTGGTTTTCCTTTTCCACCAGATCCTTCCGCAAGAATCTCTTGGCAATTCTTCACCCATCTTCCATACACATTTTATGTCCATAGCAACAGGACCGTTGCTCTTCTACGATCGATTTCTCTCAACTCCTCATCATAATGGTCACAAAGATAAAATATTAAAAAACGTTCACATTTACAATTAAAATTACTAATTTCATTCATCATTTGAAATATATACAGTATGGAAATATTTCTGAATGTATTTTCGATAACCAGTTTTATCTCTGCTGCTTATCGACACTGAATGTTCTGCTTGTCCAGTTTTCATTTTAAAGACAACGTATAGTTTGGAAATGGCATGAGGACGTAATTATTATCATTATTATTTTTTTTTTTTTTTTTTTTTTTATATGAGAATATGTGATGTTCATTATGTTTCAGAAAGCATAAGTGATTGTAAATGAAGCAATCCTAACTAATTAATGAGTTGCTTCAATGAAAAAGATGATAATAATAATAAAAATAACAACAACAATAATAATAATATTAATATAACCCTATTTCTTAAGATCTAAGGTTTGAATGTCACAAATATAATACAGTTTGTGAATGCAAAGAATGCCGCTAAAAGCCTTGATGAAAACATGTAAGACTAAACGGCTGACATAAATACGTAAAAAAAAAAAAAAATTTTTTTTTTTCTTTTTAAATCTGTCCTGAAATCCTTTGATAAATACCTTGATGTTTACCATGCCATGAAGTTGGCAGTGTTTGATTTGAAGACGATTCTTTTTGACAACAGCCATTTCTTTCTACAGCAAGGTACACCGACAGATCCTAACCCGACATCTTGGTTAATAAGCTTTTGCTCAACGATTGGAGCAAAGGCAGTCGCAACCAAGCACATCACACACACACACAGAAGTTTATTTAGAGGGGTGGGGGTGAAGAAGAGGGAATGAAATTTCCTTTACATACTGAATGATTTTTTTTTTTCCCTTTTCGTCATGAAACAAAGAAATATGATGGAATTACTAAATGCATAAAGTCTTTTGCTTCAGCTTCCAGCAAATGAATGACTACGTGTACATAAGTGTGTGTGTGTGTACATATATAAGGTGCAGGTGTAGCTGTGTGGTTGAGAAGTTTGACTCCCAACTGCATGGTTCTGAGTTCAGTCCCACTGCATGGCACCTTAGGCGTCTTTTACTACAGCATCATGCCAACTGAAGCCTCGTGAGTGGATTTCTAAAAAGAACGTTTTGCATTTCTTTTTACATCTGTTTTTTCCATGCAGGCATGGGTTGGAGGAATATATTACTGAGACATTTTGTTTGACAGCCAAATGTCGCTTCTGTCACTAATACCTTTACCCGTTTCACAAATTATGAGATCTCTTAATCCACATATGTTCCAAGATACTCAGCCAGTGGACAATTGTTGAAACAGGGAAGGACAACATCGTCATTTGTAGCTTTCAGATTGCAAATATAAACACACACACAAGGTGGACAACTGACTAAAGTTGTCTGTCAGAATGATTGCTTTGTAATAATCATTCTGGCTCTCTGTGCTCAGAGTACAAATCCTGCCATGGTCAACTTTGCCTTTCATTCTTTCGGGGTCAGTAAAGTACCAGTCATGCACTGCGGTCTATTCTTCACTTTCATTCACTCTTTCGTTCTCTCTTCCACAAGAAATCAAATGTGATCAGACCTAGAGAGGTTTGGACTCCACCAGGTCTGAAAATGCCCATGCATGGGCGTATGTGTATGTGTGTGTATACGATACATACATGCACAAACAAGATGTGCCTTCAGTTTCTGCCTTGCGAATCCACTCAGAAGGCTTTGATCAGTCAGGAGCTACAGAAGACACTTGGCTCAGGTGTCAAGTAATGGATCTAAACCATGGGGTTACAAAACGAACTTCTTAACCACACAACCACACCTGTGTGTGCCCCCCACCCCACCCACATACACACACCACTTTCACACAAACATCACAGATATATATACATTTTAATGGTAGGGATGATTTAGATCCAGGCTCTCACCTCCATAGTACTCCATCCAAGTACTTGGCTCAAGGAGTGCTTAAAGAAGAGTACGAACAGTACGCCTCATTAATCAACCAATTGTTAATTAATTAAATAATAATACTTATGCACCCTGCAAATCCAAAGACTGTATAACAAGGTATTGGACCTTCATTGCAGAGTAAATAACAATAATAATAATAATAAATGAATAAGGAATGAAGATGATGTTCTGTTTCGGTAACGATTGTTTCCATGAAAATGATTACTTAGTGATTGCTTAGATGTTACATATTTATTATGTGTTTCAGTCATCACACTGTGGCCATGCTGGGGCACTGCCTTGAAGAATTTTTAGTCGAAGGAATTGTTTCGATCCAGTTATTTCTTTTTAAAGCCTAGTATTTATTGTATCGATCGCTTTTGCTGAACTGTTAAGTTACAGGGGATGTAGACAAACCAACACTGGTTGTCAAATGTTGGTGGGGGACAAACACAGACACAAAGACATACACACACATATAGATACATATTCAATGGGCTTCTTTCAGTTTTCGTCTGTCAAATTCACTGACAAGGCTTTGGTTGACCCGAGGCAGTAGTAGAAGATACTTGTCCAAGGAGCCAGGCAGTAGGACTGAACCTGGAACCGTGTGGTTGGGAAACAAACTTCTTACTACACAGCCACGCCTGCGCCTATATACAGAGGTTATTATTTCATGTCACATAATAATAATAATCCTTTCTACAAAAGACAAGGCCTGAAATTTCGGGGAAGGGACTAGTCATTTACATCAACCCCCAGTGTTTCACTGGTACCTAATTTATCGACCCCGAAAAGATGAAAGGCAAAGTCAACCTCGGCAGAATTTGAACTCAGAATGTAAAGACTGGTGAAATACCGCTAAGCATTTTGCCTGGCCTGGTAATGATTCTACCAGCTCACCACCATTGTCACATAATGATACTAATAAAAATTAAAATAAAATATCCATTTTATTTCGTCAGGTGTTGTGTAGAATCATTAGGTTACAATCCATTCGTGGGAGATGTCATCCCAACAAGAGAAAGTAACACGAGATAGAGAGACACACACACACACACAGATGAAGGTCTAACCAGGTTGACTGACTGGGGGATGGTTTAATTCAACATTTATAAGGTTCCAACTAATCTGAGACACTTATAAAGGACATTGAAAGTGAAATAATCGAGTCTGTCACTGTAGTATTTATGATGTTTGAGTGAGTAGAGAAAAAAAACATCTAGAAGACAGCGATAGCTTATAGGGACTTCGAATTAAGACAAAGCAGTAAATTTTGTATCTATGAGGGTTTCTAGTCACTCATTAATACTTATAGATCCACCACCACGAGATAACATTAAAAGTAATTAGGTGCAAAAACACATCCAAGAAACATACCATATATATATATATATACATATATATACATACACACAAATTGACTGAGTAATGAGGCATACTGTTAGTACACACACAAGATCCCTCAGTTGAGTGGGGGGTTCCTGTCTTGCATGTTATTTGGCAATCTCATTATTACTGGTGCCTCAAAAAAAAAAAAAGAAAAAGCATTTGGTACATCTGTAAAGTGGTTGGTATCAGGAAGAGCATCCAGCTGTAGAAACCATGTTAAAGCAGACAGTGGAGCCAGGCACAGCCTTCGCTCAACGGTTCATGTTGAACTGTCCAACTCCTGCCGGCATGGAAAAAGGGACATTAAAAGATGATGATGTCTGTATCTATACATAGCATACGCACACACACTCACACTCGATTCTTTCAGACACCGATCAGTTGGAACAAATATTGAATTAAAACATTTCTCCAGTCAGTCAATATGTCGGATACACCTCCATCTCTTTCGCATGTTGTTGGAATGGCATCTGTCATAGATTGATTGTCACCCAAACGTTCTACAGGGCATCTGACAAAATGAAATGAATATTCGGTTTTATCAGGCATTATTACATAAGAATCTCTATCTATGTAATGCATAAGTATACAATAATAACCGTTCTCATGGAAACGATCGTCACATACTATAACATTGTCTTCATTCCTTATAGATATATATATTTAATGTATTTATGTACACACTCACACACATACTATCACCATACGCAATATAACTTTTTTTTTATTATTATTTCTTCACCAGACACATATCATATATACACCGACACACATCTCTATGCACAAGATACTCACACTGCAACTTGTGTGATGTTTACAAGTTTACAGTTGCATGTATTGATGATCTACAATGTTAAAAGTCATGGAGAGTTGTTGCATTATGAGTTGAAAACGTATTTGTGAAGGTCCTGGACTGATAGGTCCAATGAGAAGTCCAACGGTTTTACTTCAATAGCATTTGTATGATCACGAATGCGATTCCAATCCTGTAAAATCCGACTGTAGTGTAACATATTCTCTCTGTCCCCCTGGCTTTGGTACAGGCGTAAGAGGCCTTTGTAGTCATATTCAAGTCCACTGTATCCAGCACCAAACAGTTTTTTACCTGCAAGATAAAAGGATAAAGGAATAAGGAAAGACTCAAATATTGAATTTCTCCATGCTGGGGGAAAAAAAAATGCTTAGCTGCATTTCTTCTGATTTTAGGTTCTGAGTTCAAATACTGCCAGGGTCAAATTTGCATTTTGTCCTTTCAGGGTTGATAAAATAAGCACCAGTTAAGTACAGCTGTAAAAACCTTGCCAAAACTGGCCTCGCCTGTGCTTGTGCCACATAAAAAGCACCAAGTCCACTCTGCTGAGTGGTTGGTGTTAGGAAGGGCATCCAGCTGTAAAAATCCTGCCAAAACAGTCACAGAAGTCTGGTGCAGGCTTCGGCCTGGCCAGCTCTTGTGATACTGTCCCACCCATGCTAGCATGGAACACGGACATTACATGATGATGATTAACCTTTTCCCCTTATTTCTGTAACACTATTTTCTTTTTTTGCATATAAATTCTATAAACTTGAGGTTTAGTATCAGTGGCTCTGAATTTGAATAATTTTAAAATTTGGCAAATTAAAATTAAAATGCATAAAGTATATAATGTCTGAAACAGCTCCTAAGTCTTCTTAGCAGCAAAGTACAGTGTCCACCCTGCTCCTTCCTACTACCTCTGAGACCTGCACTCGCAGCTGGCGTCACCCAAGCTCATGCTCATGGCTTCCATGCTCAGTGCAATGCCCTCCTATTTACCTTGTTCACTTTTCGGGTCTGTCATAAGCCTGAGGACAGATAAAGCTGGAGATTGATCTGGCTTCCACTGTATATAAATGGCTGGAATTGTAACACGCTCCACCAACCAATCGTATGATCTCGATTACAGTCCCAATGTGCAGAGGTCTTCTAGTGTAGCCAAGGGCTGACCAAAGCTTTGGAATTGGATTTGGTAGATGGAAACTGAAAGAAGCCTGTTGTATATGTTTGTGTGTGAGAGAGAGAGTGAGATAGATAGTTGTAAATGAACACCATTGTCATAAGAAACAGTGTCCTTTGTTTCCAGTCTGGAAACAAGTGAAGGTTGGTGACAGGAAAGGTATCCAACTGTAGAAAATCCATCTCAACAAATTCCACCCGACCCAGGCAAGCATGGAAAAGTGGATGTTAAAACAATGGTGGTGGCGGTGGTGGGGGGAAGCATGTTCATTTTCAAAATATTGGGCGTTGGACAAAAAGAAAAAAGGTTGAGAGAGAGGTGAAGGTGCTGAGTTCAGAATATGTTATCAAGTTCAGATATAAATAGAGACGTTTGTATTAGCAAGAGAAGAGAGAGAGGAAAGATAGGTTGATGGAAGGTACATGAACAACCAGCCATAATTGCTTACCAATTTCAATTGATCTTTTATAGAGACTCTCTGCTTCCATATGATATTTCATGTCATAATTGTACAAAGAGGCAAGGTGCCCTACAGAGAGGGCAACTTCATAGTCATCTGGTCCCAACAGACGTTCTTTGATCTCAATAGCTTTCAAATGGTGAGTTTCGGCAAGCTAAAAAATAAAAAAACAAAAAGCCTTTTAAATCATCCTTCAAAATACTTCCCAAAATTTGCCAACTGCACACCTGATGGCCCCTAGCTATTTTTTGCCAACAGTACACCTGATGGCCCATAGCTATTTTTTTTAACAATTAATTCACCGTTCACTTCCTGTAAGTTATTCTATGTACTGTTCATGCACTTTTAGCAACTGCACATGAGTTCTGTATATAAGAATTTCAATATTATATCGTAAAATATATTCGCCAGCTAAATGTGGCTGTCCCATAGAGAACGATGTTACTGTGGTTTTTAGCCCCAGGAAGACATCTCCAGCTGGCTAACGACACACTGTCTGTGTCCAATTAATATTTGCAAGGGGAGGTCATCGTTCCCATCTCTAGCCTTACGTGATGCACACAGACCCGGGTTTCTGAGTAGTTACCTGTCTGCAGTGTGTGATAATCCCTAGGGGGCTAAAAACAACAGTAACAGCGTCCTCTATGGGACTGCCACACTTAGTTGGCAAATATATTTTACGATTCTGTACTGTTACTTTTTACCTCTCACTCAGAGATTTAATGTACATTATTATATCATTTTTTTATATACATCACCAATAATTGAAAATATCCACCCTAAGGAGCATTAAACTCGTTGACCAAACATTAAAAAGGAGAGAACAACTTAGATAGAGGCAAAGCAATTTCAGCTGATATATGCCATCAGTCAATAGTTGTGGCTGATTTCTTATGAGCTCTGCTTCCCAGTCAGGTCACAGTTACCTCTCTTCTGGTATTTAATGCTGATAAGAACTTCAGAGTCTGAAATGCATGCATCCATCTGAGGGTGCATTAAGCTGACTCTGGTGTTTTACACCTTCTGTCTCATGAGAATTGTTTTTCTCTCTGTGACAAAACTGCATTGAAAAGCATTTTACAGGTTCAAACATATCAGAACTAATATTACCAGATTTTCTGGCATACAAGTTGAATTTTCCAGACTCAAATTTACAGCCAAAAAAGGTAGGTCAACTTACTCACAACTTATTTGCCAATAAGTAATTATGACATCTTCTAGAAGCAGAGATGATTTTACTAAACCAAGAACTTAGGTTGTATGGTATTTGATATATCTACATTTGTTTATAAATATATTGTGTGTGTGTGTGAATTCAAAACAATATGAACATGACAGGAGACTGGGACCTTTGGAGATATGCTGTGATTGAGAAGACCTGGCAACTAAAGTGAGATCACAGCCACGCATGTCCGGCCCTGTTAAGAATACCCCTGATGTGTTGGGCTATATGATATGCTTGAGAAGACCTGTTGAGTCAAGACCAATATCGTAACTGTGGACAGTGCCACCTGACTGGCTCCCATACCGGTGGCATGTAAAAAGCACAATCCAAATGTGGTTGATGCCAGGTCTGCCGAACTGGCTCTTGTGCCGGTGGCACATAAAAAGCACCAACCAAATGTGGCCGATGCCAGTACCCCCTGACTGGCTCCGGTACCTGTGGCAAGTAAAAAGCACCATCTGAACGTAATCAATGCCAGGCCCGCCTCATTGGCTCCTGCGCCAGTGGCACGTAAAAAGCACCCACTACACTCTCGGAGTGGTTGGCGTTAGGAAGGGCATCCAGCTGTAGAAACCTTGCCAGATCAGATTGGAGCCTGGTGCAGCTGCTGGCTTTCCAGTTCTCGGTCAAACTGTCCAACCCATGCCAGCATGGAAAACGGAAGTTAAATGATGACGATGATGATGAATAAATAAGCATTATATCTAACAAGAGTATTCTGAATGTTAAAGGTTAAATAATTAAAACAAAAAAAAAAAACAGTTCTACACACCTTGAACTCTCGCATTGACTGATATAAACGGCCCAAGTTGCCATAATGTTTGGCTGTCTGTACGTTGCTTTCCCCGAATGCATTGATGGCCAAGTTGAGAGACTGGACATGCAATTCCTTGGCTTCAGACAGCAATGGCTCTCGTACACTTTTATCCTCATTGTCAATTGCTATTTCCTCAAGAATCAAAGCTACATACAAAAAAAAAAAATACATAGTAACATATTTATTTTTATTTATAGGCAAAAAGACAATTTGAAATGTAAGAGATAAATTGATTAACCCTTTTGTTACCAAATTTTCATTAAAATATACTGCCTTTGTTTCAATTATTAAAAACTCCCATCAAAATTTCATGCTATTTTATGTTTCAAATCATATCAGGACAATTACCCCCCCCCCCCTCCCACCGAGAACAATTCTCCCCAACGACAACTATCCCCCTCTCCAATATATTAAGAAGTTTTAAATCATCATCTGTCGTCCTGGGGGGGAGGGGGTAAATGTCCCAGACTCTTTCCAAACACCAGCTTAATAATGATGTCATTTTACTAAATTTGTCATTATTTTCAAAATAAATTGAAACAAAGGTCGTATATTTCAACAGAGGTATGGTAACAAAAGGGTTAAGGTGATCTTAATTAAAACCTTCCATCAAAATCTCGTTAATTTAGATCACTTTGACCTTCTTGTTAGCATATATCTGTTGAAATACACTTTGTTACAATTAATTTTGTACAAAAAAAAAAAATGAAGAATTTAGTAAACTAGTCATTACAAAGTTGGTGTTTGGCACATGCATTAACTTATAATTTTGAATGGAAAGCTTTAATTTAGATCACTTTGAAACAGTTATTTAGTTTTACAGGACTAGGGGTGGTCATGGACAGATTGGTACCAAGAGGGTCAGAGCCCAGTATTTTACAAAATAAATACAAAGAACTTCCAGTCACAGTATATTACTGGTACTTATTTTAGGGACTTTAGTTCTCGAGATCATCTGATTGACTTCACAAAGATGACAGGCATCACTTTTGGTAGTGTGTAATTGCTGTGACACTTTGGGGGCAAGTAAGTTCTACAATAGCCCTGGGCCAACCAAAGCCTTGTGAGTAAATTTGATAGACAGAAACTGCATGGAAGCCAATTATATCTATTTATGTAGGTGTGTGCACATGCATATCTACAGGGTGTCCTTAAATTGTCTTAACGATTTGAAATATTCAGGAAAAATAAAGATAACTTTCCAAAGTTTATTAGAAAACATTGGCAAACAAATAGTTTTATTAGAAACATCAGAACACTTCCATATGGGATTGATTGGTTGCACACAACCTGCTGAATTATTCTTAGTTTTTTTCTGAATTTTTCAAATTGTAAAGGTAATTTATGGACATCCTGTATATGTGTGTGTGTCTCTCTCTCTCTCTCCTTCTCTTCACCTCATGTGATGATTGTCAATGAGCATCACCATCCTACATGCAATGCTGTCCATTTTCTGTCTTCCAGGTTGAAATCTTGTATCCCTTCATCAAGAATGCAATGATACCCAACGTGACACACTATTTTATGCTGATATACACACAGACATAATGGGTGCCTGCATGGTTACATTCTACTAAATTCCATCCAGGAGGCACTGACCAACCATTTCTACAGCTATCCACCACTCTCTTCCACACATCATCAACAAACATCCATCTACCATTAGTATTCCCCTCCTATGACCTTCTGCCTTTACTCTCTCTCTCTCTCATTACTCCTTGCCATTATCATTATCATTTCTTCCAGCAGTCCTGACTGCACACACACACACGATTCCGTGTGTGTGTGTGTGTGAAGCAAGGCAGCGAGCTGGCAGAGTCGTTAGCACGCTGGACGAAATGCTTAGTGATATTTCGCCCTTCGCTACGTTCTGAGTTCAAATCACCCCAAGGTCAATTTTGTGGAGGCGCAATGGCCCAGTGGTTAGTGCAGCGGACTCGTGGTGATAGGATCGCGGTTTCAATTCCAAGACCGGGCGTTGTGAGTGTTTATTGAGCGAAAACACCTAAAGCTCCACGAGACTCCGGCAGGGGATGGTGGCGAACCCTGCTGTACCCTTTCACCACAACTTTCTCTCACTCTTTCTTCCTGTTTCTGTTGTGCCTGTAATTCAAAGGGTCAGCCTTGTCACACTGTGTCACGCTGAATATCCCCGAGAACTACGTTAAGGGTACATGTGCCTGTGGAGTGCTCAGCCACTTGCACGTTAATTTCACGAGCAGGCTGTTCCGTTGATCGGATCAACTGGAACCCTCGACGTCGTAAGCGAAGGAGTGCCAACAACAATTTGTGAAGCCCTAATTTTTACTCCTTCCTTAGTTCTATCCAGTGGATTGTGGTCATATCAAGGGACCATCAACCAGTTTTATTGAAGGGAGACTCACCTTTAACTCTCTTTGATGAAGATAAGAGGAGATGGTCGCTTGGTAAGATCTTCAACAGAATCTCTATCGCCTTCTCAGCATGACGTCTACAATAAAAAAGAAAAACATGAAGAGAAACAATGAAATTCAATTCTCTTTTAATGGATTCCTAACTTCCTGGTTTATCTTTTATCATTTATTTGTTTCAGGCATTGCACTGCGGCCATGCTGGGGCAATGCCTTGAAGTATTGTAGTCAAACAAATCAAAGCATT
The DNA here is from genome assembly GCF_046866305.1 of Octopus bimaculoides. Taxonomy (NCBI): domain Eukaryota; kingdom Metazoa; phylum Mollusca; class Cephalopoda; order Octopoda; family Octopodidae; genus Octopus; species Octopus bimaculoides. The sequence goes on along the minus strand of NC_142953.1, from coordinate 25,990,751 downwards.
TATTATATAAGCCCGGTATTGATTCTATCATTCTCCTTTGCTGAACCGCTCGCTGACTTACAGGGATGCAAACAAACCAACACAGGTTGTCAAGCAGTGGCAGGAGACAAACAAAGACACACAGATATAGACGTATATATCTATACGTATAAAACAGACTGGGATTCGATTCATTTGATTAAAAAGTCTTCTAGATAGTGCCCCAGCATGACCACAGTCTGATGATCAAAACTAAAGAATAAGAGTAAAAGGAAACACCGGGGCCGATCTAATTAACTTACCCCACCCCTAAAATTACTGGCTTTGTGCCCAAAAATTTGAAACCATTCTTATTTCACAATAAATGTGCTTTCGTAATGCATTTACATTGAGCATGATACACAAATGGCTATTTTAATCTAATACTTGCTTATGTTGCATGCAACCGATTTTTATTCAACCAGGTGGCTAATTGCAACATCAGTGATTGTTGCCCAGCATGTGAATGATTCTGCAAGCTCACAGCCCTAGAAATAATAATAATGATCCTTTCTAAAATGAGCACAAGGCTGGAAATTTTAGATGAGGAGGTGGGGGTGGGGGTAAATCGGTTACATCAACCCCAGTACTTATTTCACTGACCCCAAAAGGATGGAAGGCAAAGTCAACCCTGGCGGAATTTGAACTCAAAATGTACAGCCAAAAAGAAATGCTGTAAAGCATTGTGCCCAGTATGCTAACAATTCTGTCAACCTTCGAAGTAATAATAATATTATTTTTATATACACACACACACACACACATAGGTACACACATACATACATAGGTACATACATACACAAATATGTACATACACACACACACACACACACATACAATGCAGTCATACCTGTGCCTATATATGTGTGTACATGTGTATGTATATATGTGTGTGCATGTAAGAAGTTTGCTTCCCTACCACACAGTTCTGGGTTCAGTTCCACTGCGTGGCACCTTGGGCAAGTGTCTTCTACTATAGCCTCAGACCACCAAAGCCTTATGAGTGAATTTGGTAGACAGAAACTGAAAGAAGCCTATCGTGTACATGTGTGTGTGTTTGTTTGATCCCCCACCACCACTTGACAACTGGTGTTGGTGTGTTTACATCCCTGTAACTTAGCAGTTTAGCAAAAGAGACCAATAGACTAGGTTCTAGGTTTAAAAGTAATAAGTACTGAGGTTAATTCATTCAACTAAAATTTCTTCAAGACAGTACTCCAGCATGGCCACAGTCTAATGACTGAAACAAGTAAAAAATAAAAAATATATATACATATATTATATATACATACATAAATATATATACATACATACATATATACATATATATATACATACATATATACATACATATATGAGAGAGAGAGAGAAAAAGCAAGGAAAGGAAATGAAGACAGAAACATTTTTTAAGAATGTCAGAATGCTGCCGGTTAAATAAAACAAGTCTAAACTCACTGAGCATCTTTGAAGTTCCCTGAGCTGTATTCATGGACATATGATGCGTACGCTAAGTCCTCGTGTGCCACAGCAACATGAAAATTGTTCCCACCAAAGACAGACAGACGAATATCTAGCGCCATCTGGTGAAGTTAGACAAAGAGAAAAATTAAAAATATAACGAAAATCATGTCAATAAAAAACAATGAAAGCATTTGTGAGCCGAGCATGAGTGTTGAGTAATCTTTAATAGGCACCCTCATGGAGGCAAAGTGGCTGAGCTCCTTAAGAGTGTTGGGGCTCACAGAGGCAATGCCCAAGACCTCTGGCATTATGTTGTGCTTGAGACAAAGACCCATCAAGCCAAGCAAAATCGCCCTCGTGGCAGATACTAGTGTTATGCAAATGGCACATAAAAGCACCCATTACACTCTCAGAGTGGTTGGTGTTAGGAAGGGCATTCAGCCATAGAAAACCCATACCAAATCAGACTGGAGCCTGGTGCAACCTTCCAGTATCCCAGCCCAGTCAAACCATCCAACCCATGCTAGCATGGACAACGGACATTAAATGATGATACTGGTAGCCTCCCTATAATAGTCCACTCTGCTGAGTGGTTGGTGTTAGGAAGGGCAACCAGCTGTAAAAATCCTGCCAAAGCAGTCACAGAGGTTTGGTGCAGGCTTTTGCCTGGCTGGCTCTTGTCAAGCTGTCCCACCCATACCAGCATGGAAGGCAGACGCTAAACGATGATGAAGATGAATAAATTTCTGTTACCAATAAATCTAAAACTTTTCACAAATCACTGCCACAAACAATACTACAATGTAACATCATCATCATTAACACCATCTAATGTCCATTTTCCATGCTGGGCAATTTGACAGAATCCAAAAGGTCAGAGAACTGTATTGTACTTCAATGCCTGCTTTGTCATGGCTCCTACAGCTGGATGGCCTTTCTAATGCCAACCATTTTACAGATTGTACTAGGTAGATTTTTTTTTCAATCTTTTCTTTTGTTAGCACCAGCACTAGTGAGGTCACCATGTAGCTCTCAAGGCTAATATTCCAATCACCGCCTTATTGACTAAGTGAGGATTCGGTAGAGAGGGAGGTGGTTTTGAGGTAGATGATGATGAAAGGTCAAAGTACACAGGAAGAGGCCAGAACAGAATAGGTTTCTGGCTGTAGAAGAGATTCATGGTTAATCACATTACATTTATCTTTGTTTATCACTAATTCATTTATCACTGATCCAGGATAACATGGTATGTTCAATTGCAAGACATGTTATGCTTATTATGAATTGATCTGTGATAACATGGGTCAGTAATCAATCGAAGATTATGCTTGGACTGAAAAAGCATGCCCCAGTGACCATCCACAACGCTTAGGGGTTTCAAATGCCAGTGCTGCCTGACTGGCTCCCGCATCGGTGGCACATAAAAAGCACCATTCAAGCGTGGTCGATGCCAGTGCCACCTGACCTATCCGTGCTGGTGGCACGTTAAAAGCACCCACTACACTCTCGGAGTGGTTGGCATTAGGAAGGGCATCCAGCTGTAGAAACCTTGCCAGATCAGATTGGAGCCTGGTGCAGCCTCCTGGCTTGCCAGTCCCAGTCAAACCGTCCAACCCATGCCAGCATAGAAAGTAAACGTTAAATAATGATGATGAAAATGAAACTTATTCATTTAACACTGATTCGTTTAACAGTTTTTTTTGTTTTTTAATCAAACACCAGTGATTAATAAGGATTGATGTCTACAAGAGTGAGTTGGAGTAAATAATAGTTGTGGAAATGGAAAGAGAAAAGACAAAATGACAAATCCTCAGATTTCTTTTGTAAATGTAAAATCCTCCACTGATAAAATTCTTACGTTGACAGCCATCAACAACCATCATCATCATCATCATCATCATCATTTAACGTCTCTTTTCCATGCTGGCATGGGTTGGACTGAAACTGAGGAGTCAGACACCTGTGGTGAGCTCTGATGTCTTTAAAATGAAATCAAAAGCTGGACAGCTTAGCTATCTCCGACGAAGTAAATGGCCAACATTTCTATGCTCCCTGGTTTCAATGGAGCAGGTCAGATTGGAAAATAAATAAAAGCAAGTGCACTATGAACATTACCTGATAGACTTTTACAGAAGCTGCTACAGAGTCAACATTTAATAAATAAAAACCATAATCTTGCAATGTATCAGCATATTTGGGATGGCGCTGACCAAAATGTTCACTGGGAAAGAACAAAAAGAGTTAAAAATATTAAAAAAAGAAACATCTATGTTTATTATTGTAATAAAAAGACACATAGCTACAAATGCATGCATGCACAGACACACATACACACACACACAGACGGACACACACAATCATTGTCATCGTTTAATGTCCGCTATTCCATGCTTGCATGGTGGATCAAATGGAATTTGTTGAGGCAGATTTTCTATAGTTGGATGCTCTTCCTGTTTCCAAACAAGATAGTATTTCCCCATGGCCAGATCAACACTTGGAACCTCACGTTAGTGAAGTGAGCTTCTTAAGCATTTGGCCACAACAAACACAACAGCTCTCATATGACTATTTGTGATAGAAAACAAATTGCATGCCCTGTTGCAGAGACCAGCTGCCCAACGGAAGTAAACATATCCTATGTCTCAAATGCACATGCATGGAACCAAGTATACTTGGTGCATGGCTTAGCGGTTAGGGGTATTCAGCTCACAATTGTAAGGTTGTGAGTTCAATTCCCAGCAGCACATTGTGTCCTTGAACAAGATACTTTATTTCACGTTGCTTCAGTTCACTCAACTGGCAAAAGTTAATTGTACCTGTATTTCAAAGGGGCCAGCCTTATCACAGCCTTTTGTGTCATGCTGAATCATCATCATCATTTAACGTCCGTTGTCCATGCTGTCATGGGTCGGACGACTTGACCAGGGCTGGTAAGCTGGAAGGCTGCACCAGACTCCAGTCTGATTTCACACGATTTTCTAAGGCTGGATGCCCTTCCTAACGCCAACCCCTCTGAGAGTGTAATGGGTGCTTTTACGTGTCACCAGCACAAGTGCCATTTGCCTGACACCGGTATCTGCCACGACTGCAATTTTGCTCAGCTTGATGGGTCTTCTCTCCCTGAGAAATACATTAAGGGTACATGTGTCTGTGGAGTGCTGAGTCACTTGCACAATGATTTCATGAGCAGGTTGTTCTGTTTATCAGATCAATTGGAACCCTCGTCAGCCAGTTTTAGCTTTATATTTGGTTCCCAAACAGTAAGGGTTAAAGGGAGGTTTCAAATGTATGTGTGTGTGTGTGTGTGTGTGCATGCACTTGTGCCCATACGTATTTATGTGTATAGAGATTCATGTATTTGCTCAATCAGTCATTCGTTTTTACATCCATTTTTCTATGCTTGCATCAGATGGACTAATATGTGAGATGCAATTTGGTTTTATGCCAGGAAGGGGGACAATAGATGCAGGGTTCATTGTAAGGAGATTGAAGGAGGAATACCACGATAAGGGGAAGGAGTTGTACATGTGCTTCGTTGATCTGGAGAAGGCATTTGTTAGGGTTCCAAGGAAGGTGACTGAGTGGGCATTGAGGAAGAGCGTTGTACTAGAGGTATTAGTGAGGGCAGTGAGGAGTTTGTATGAAGGGGTTAAGACAAGAGGTAGAGTTGGATCAGAGGTGTCGGAGGAGTTTGCAGTGGAAGTTGGTGTGCATCAGGGATCTGTGTTGTCACTGTTGTTGTTTGCAATAGTGGTTGATGTGGTGACGGAGGATGCAAGAGGATTGCTAATGGAGATACTGTGTGCGGATGACCTTGTTCTGATGAGTGAGATGATGGAGGGATAGGAGGCATTTGAAAGCAAGGGCTTGAAGGTAAACCTCGGGAAGACAAAGGTGATGGTGAGCAGGGTGGAAGGAGAAGTGTGAGTAAGGTACATCTATGTGGGAGGAGGGTAATGGCAAATGCGGTGTTGTGTACGAGATGTGAGAAATGGATTCATGGTAGGCGTACGAAAATGAAGAAGGTGACCCCAAGACTGGCAAGAGAGTTTGTCTGTGGAAGATGTGAGAAAGGAGCTGGAGGGCTGGCGAAGTCAGTGGAAACACTATGTGACAGGGTGGAGACGGTGAGAGGGTTTGTTATTTGGGAGATAAGGTGGATGTGAAGCATCTGTGACAGCAAGAGCAAGACTTGGCTGGGTGAAGTTCAAGGAATGTGGAGTGTTGTTATATGGGAAAAGGTTCTCATTGAAGATGAAAGGAAGGGTCTGTAGGAGTTGCATGAGAGCTGCAATGCTGTATGGGAGTGAGATGTGGTGTCTGAGGGAGAAAGATGGCAATTTTGAGAAGGACCGTGAGAGCAATGTGTGGAGTGAAGCTGTTTGATAAGAGGCAGACTGAGGACTTGATGGGGATGCTGGGGGCTGGAGGAATCGGTGGAATGGTTGGCAAGGGTGAATGGAGTGTGGTGGTATGGGCATGTGTTGAGGAGGGATGAGTGGCATGTTCTGAGGAGGGTGCCTGAGTTTGAGGTGAATGGACAGCGAAAGCGAGGTAGGCCGAGGAAAATGTGGAGTGGACAGGTGGAGGAAGAGATTGGGAGGGTTGGGTTGAGGGAGGACGGCCAAAACTGGGCAACATGGTGAGATGGTGTGAGGGCGGTTGCTATGGCATTGAGGTAGATCTGGCCACCCCACTTGACGGGGACAAAACCCAGATTTGAAACACTGGATGATGATGAAGCATTGTGATACAGCTGAATGTCCTTCAGAACACTAACCCTGGCTTGTTTTGCAAAGTAAAGGATTTCTTATTCTATACAACTCTTAAACCATGAAATAACCAATTTGTTTGCTAGACAAATTGATGACAACAATGTTTGCCACACTTTGCAAGTGGCCACAGATATAAACGAGCACACACATGCATGCGCATATTTACACGCACACACAGATGCATATATATGCACACACATGCATACATGTATAAATACATGCAGACAGAAACAGACATATATACATACACACACACAGACGCATATACAGTAATCCCTCGACATTTCGCGGTTCACCTATCGCAGTTTATTATTTAAGCTTATGTCGATTCCATCGTGGTATTGTTTTGCATTTATAATAAAATAAATATATACAAATTATGTAAATAATAAAAAAATATATATATACAGTAGGAGTGGCTGTGTGGTAAGTAGCTTGCTTACCAACCACATGGTTCCGGGTTCAGTCCCACTGCGTGGCACCTTGGGCAAGTGTCTTCTTCTATAGCCTCAGGCCGACCAAAGCCTTGTGAGTGGATTTGGTAAAAGGAAACTGAAAGAAGCTCGTCGTATATATGTATATATATATATATGTATGTGTGTGTATATGTTTGTGTGTCTGTGTTTGTCTCCCCAACATCGCTTGACAACCGATGCTGGTGTGTTTACGTCCCCGTAACTTAGCGGTTCAGCAAAAGAGACTGATAGAATAAGTACCAGGCTTACAAAGAATAAGTCCTGGGGTCGATTTGCTCGACTAAAGGCAGTGCTCCAGCATGGCCACAAATGACTGAAACAAGTAAAGAGTACAGTACAGTATTGTTTCTACTTCGTGAATTTTCACCTATTGCAGTGATTTTTAGAACATAACACCCGCAACAGTCAGGGTATTACTGTACATGCATGCACATACACACACACACACATACCTGATGGGCATTTTTTCAGTTTCCATCGACCAAATTCACTCCCAAGATTTCAGCCAACCCAAAACAATAGCAAAAGTCGGATGCCCAAGGTGTCGTACCATTGGACTGGACCAAGTGACAAAACATTTGGGCATCAGGAAAGGCATCCGGCCATACAACACTGCCTTCAAAGACACACCCAACCCATGCCCTCATAGAAAAAAACACAACAGTACTCATTACATCCTTACCTTTTCCCTCTCTACCAGCCGTCTCCCCCCCCCCCCCGCCCAAGATGAGCACCTGTACTTACCTGGCATACTGGACTGCACTTTTGATTAGTTGTCCAGCCTTTCTGAATTCTCTTTTTACTACACAAGCCTGAAAGGATAAAGGTAACCAAATTTTAGCACAATAAAGCACTCAGACACACAGACAGTCATCAAGTAGACCAGTGGTTCTCAACCATTTTTTGCCTGTTGGCCCCTTTGATTCCCATCTTGCTCCCCTGGACCCTCATAACCATTCAATGCCTATAAAAATAATCCTACTGTATTTCTATCATTAAATAATTGTATAAAAAAAAAAAAAGGTTAAAATATTTTCTTATTTCTTTACTGCCCACAAGTGGCTACACACAGAGGGGACAAACAAGGACAGACAAATGGATTAAGTCGATTATATTGATCCCCAGTACGTAACTGGTATTTATTTAATCGACCCCCGAAAGGATGAAAGGCAAAGTCGACCTCGGCGGAATTTAAACTCAGAACGTAGCGGCAGACGAAATACCGTTAAGCATTTCACCCGGCATGTTAACGTTTCTGCCAGCTCGCTGCCTTTTAAAATATTTTCTGTATTGTAAAAGTATAAGCAGATAAATTTTAAGAACAAAATCTTATATGGACCCCTAAGGGTCATATGAACCCCAATTAAGAACCACTGAAGTAGACAAAAGGAAGAGTAATACTCATAAAGGAAACAATATAAAAAAAAAAACAAGAAGCTAAAAGATGAAAAACAAGCAAAAAAAAAAGGTACAAGGATGAGTCAACCCTACCTAATCTTTTCAGTTTTTACCTACCTTCCCTTTCTCTATTCTCCAATCACTTGACCCCTGCCCCTTCTACACTTACAAAACTCCACCCATGCACACTCCCAATTCCTGTCTCAACTCACTTCTACTCACTCTGTACTTTAAAGGATAGCTTGACAGGATCCAGCAAGCTTCAGTGCCATGTCAAGGTTCAGCTTTGGCATGGTTTCAACAGCTGGATACCATTCCTAATGCCAGCCACTTTACAGAGTGTATTGGGTGCTTTGAAGGTGGAACTGGCACGAGTGGTGTTGCCATGCAACTTGCAACACAAAGACAAAGAACAGAGAAGGAAAAACACTCCCCAAACTAAGGGAGTCGGGCATTGAGGACAGAATGGTGGCTTTGTGCCAGGAACCGAGAGGAAGCTGAAGTACGATAGAGGGACAACCACAGTCAGTTCTCTCCATACCATCAAATACATAAGGCCACAACAGGATCTATCCGTCCAGCCGTTTTCTGCTACTGTTCTGGTCTCATTCTAGCTTCTCCACCTTCAGCTCCTTCCCTCGTCAGTGGTCCTTCACCATGTAGTTTTAGGGTACCCTGCTGCTTTTTTCACCTCAGTCTCCTACTTCAGTGCCACCATACAATTGCTTTCTCGATTTTGTCTGAGGATATGTCCAATCCAGTTCAAGCGTTTGTGTCATGTTTTGTCACTGGTTCTGTTGATGGCCATTGCTGCCTCTTGTGACATTTCAGACTCTTTGCAGCCACTCGATGTCAAGTATTGCTCTTAAGTATGTGAATTGGAAGCCGTCCACTGTTTGTCACTTTCCAGTTTTCACATCTGTAGAGTAATACTATAGAGACTTACATTATATAAAGGTCACAAGTAGTAGCTAGGAAGAAGATTAAGACAGTGGTGATGGCGGACCAGAACAAACTCTCCAAGCTACGAGAAACGGAGCACACGAGAGGATGTGGTCAGTGGATCAGAGGATGGGTAGTTTCAATTCTACCAATTCACCACTGTTAAGAACTGAAAGAGAGAGAAATGAAAAAGAAAAAAACCGTTTTGTCCTTACCTTGGCACATTGACGGAGAACATCAATTATCGTCTAGGAAAAGAAAGAGGAAAATTTGTTAAATACAGGGATATAAAAACATTTTAAAAAACCTTTGTTTTACATCAATTACACTGTGTAAAAAAAATTGTTTTGTGTGTCTTTGGTCAGTGAGTGTTATTTTCCATTTGCTTCTACCTAGAAATCAAATGATATGACTACTATTCTCTTCAAACTTCACTTTTGTAACCTGAACAACATTTTGAAACTGACCTATTTTTCCATTACATTTCAGCACTGATTTGCTGAAGCAGAAATATGGTTATAGCAAATATTTTGCTCAATACCACAGATCTGCTTGTCAGTTACTTGGCCTTAACCACTTGTCCCTTACTGGCTGACAATATGTGCATCTCTGATGATGAGCAGGAGTAGTGGGGGAGCATCACAGCCATGTGTTGAGAGGAATTCTTTGTGATTTGAATAAATGTAACAAAAGCAAATAGGAAATTGTGTGGAAGCTTTCTTATATGTGTACATATGTGTGTGCATGTGTAGTTAAGAAGCTTGCTTTGTGGTCATGTGGTTTCAGCTTCAGTCCCACTGCACAGCACTTTGGGCAAGTGTCTTCTGTTATAGCCCTGAATCAAATGTTTTGTGAGTGAATTTGATAGATGGAAACTGTGTGTGCTTTACAGCCACATGTTTTCAGGTTCAGTCCTATAGCAAGGCACCATGAGCAAGTGCCTTCTCCTAAAGCCTCAGGGTTGGTCAATATCCTTGTGAGTGAATTTGGTAGGCAGAAACTGTGAGGAATCCTGTCATGTGTGGGAGTGTTTGTATTTGCTGCACACCAAACCCACCATTTAATAAACAGTATTGATCTGTTAATTCCCCATACCTTGGGAGTTTTTGTCAAAGAAACTAATAGAATAAGCACAAGACTATTAAAAAAATAAGGACTTGGGTCAAATAGTTTGACCCTTCAAAGTGGTGCCCCAGCATGGTCACAGTCCAATGACTGAAACCAGTAAAAGATAAACAGAAGTGAATGTAGAAAGCCACTTACCCTCGGTGATAAAACTGGTGTGAGTTGTTGAACAGCTAGATTGCAATATTTATACGCCTGTCACAAGGAGAGAAAACAGAATCAATAGACAGAAAGAAGCCATGAAAGTCAGGGAATGAGACCCACACAATCTCCATTCCATTTCCTCACGCACGTCACAATCTTATCTCCTCACAAGGAAGATCCACACTAAGGGAAGTAAGAGGACAGCAACAGCAGCACCTGGTTCGCCTCAGTTGGGTTGGTGAAGATATTTGTTTAGGGCACTGGTTCTCCACCAGTTTTTTTTTTACCAATAGACCCTTCTGCTAACTACTTTAGCCTGGTGGATCCCCATAACCACTCATTCAGTATTTTAAATCCAGGTTTTGTCCGTTAATGGGTGTGGCTGGATCTGCCTCAATGCCACAGCAACCGCCCTCACACCATCTCGTTCGGTTCTGGGAGTCTTCCTTTCTCAAACCAACCCTCCCAATCTTCTCCTCCACCTTTTCCTCGGTCTACCTTGCTTTCGCGCTCCATTTACATCAAACGCAATCACCCTCCTCAGAACATGCTCCTCGTCCCTCCTCATCCCATGCCACCCTATTTTGTTTTTCAGACAAGACGACAAAGGACCGATATACCTTGGCACTTCGCTGAACTCAAGAAAACCTGTCCTCCACAGCAAAAGTGTTACAGCTGCATCCCCTGGTGAAGGGGATTTGGCCTGTAACAGCCCTGTGCTGGCGCTATGTAAAAGGAACTCCTGCCAGCACTGTGTGAAAGTGCTCACGCTGGTGCCACATTAAAAGCACCCAGCACACACTACAAAGTGGTTGGCATTAGGAAGGGCATCCAAGCCAAATCAGACTGGAGTCTAGGGCAGCTCTCTAGCTTGCCAGCTCTGGTCAAACTCTCCAACCCATGCCAGCTTGGAAAATGGATGTTAAAGGATGATGATGATAATGACATTAATTTGTGTAGGTTGAACTGTGCAAAATATTAGAGAAGGAAATTTACAATAGATCCATCTAAGGCAAAATTTTTTTATGAGCCCTTAATAAATTATTGTAGAATCCCAATTTACTATTTTACTTGAGTGGACCTTGAAAATTTTGTATCGACCCCAGTTGAGAACTGCTGATTTCGGGTATTAGGGGAGATAGAAGTGAAAAGTGAGGAAAGGATAAAAGGGAGAGAGAGAGAGAATTGAAACCTGAGGGGCAGTGTTAAAGGGTGGAGTGATAAAGAAGGTGAGATAAGAGGAGGAGAGAAAGAAATAGAGAGGGGAGTGAGGAGAGGCGTGAGTTGTGTGACTAGATGTGTGTGGTGTCACAAGAAGTGTGTGTGTGTGTGTGTGTGGTGTCACAAGAAGTGTGTGCATGTCTGTGTGAGAGAGAGAGAGAGAGAAGTGTCCAGCTGAGTGCAACAGGGCGAAAGGAAGTATTTTTGTCTTAGATAGAGAGAAAGGGAGAGAAAGAGTCACTCAAATGAGAGGGAGGGAAAGAGTGGCTGGAGTGAGAGAGGAAGAAACATGAGAGGGAGGAAGAAACAGGCATGATGAGAGGAGGAAAGACAACAGATGAGAAAAGTGATAGAAGTGATTGGGATTATCATTCATGAACATGAGGAGTAGTGAGAGAGTAAATAGTAAGGAAGAGAGAGAGAGAAGGCAATGAAAACCCCCACTAAAATTTGACAAAGTCCTGTTTTGAGTTATTTCCCCCTTAACATGCTTACCTGATCATACTGACTTTCTGCAAAAAATAAACCACAACATTCACCATACAACATGGCCTTATTCACGGATATATTGGCCTGGTTCAATATATTCAATATCTTAAATGTCTCTTTGAAGGTTTCATTGGCTTCTCTATATTTACAACTGGAATTCTGTACATGAAGTAATCTGGTAGAAACAAAGAAATAAAGAGAAAGAATAATAACAATAATGTACATTGTTTTGTCTTGGTATAAAAGATGGGCTACAGCAAATATTCTGCTCAATACCACAGATTTGCTTGTCAGTTGTTTGACTTTAACCAGTTGAGCATGTCCCTTGGTGGCTGACGATATGTGCATCTCTGATCACGAGCAGGAGTAGTGGGGGAGCATTTGGAAGGACATTCAGCCGTACAAACCATGTGAAAGCAGACCTTGCAAGTGCTAGTGCAACATAAAAAGGATCCAGTCCACTCTGTAAAATGACTGGCATTAGGAAGGGCATCCAGCCATAAAATCCATGCCAAAGCAGACTTCACCAATGCTAGTGCCACATAAAAAGTACCCACTCAGACTCTGTTAAGTGGTTGGCATTAGGGAGAGCATCCAGCTGTAGAAACCATACCAAAACATACAGAGGAACTTGGCACAGTCCCCAAGCTTACTTTTATATCCTTCACCCTTTCGTTAGCAACCCGGCTGAAGCCAGCTCTGGCTCTGAGTACAAATGTCTTGTTTTCTTAAGTTTTGAATTAAAATCTTCCACCAAACCTAAGTCATAGTTTATGTTCCTAATATTAGCTTAATAATAACGAAGTTATTTTACTAAATTCTTTGTTATATTTAAAGTAATTGAAAGAAACACAAAGCATCTCAAAATAAATACAGTAATGAAAGGGTTAAGTCTGGATATATGCTTTAACAAAGCAGAGGTAAAGTAATGTCTTCACACAACATATTTCTACCACTGCTGCACAAGACCCCAAAACACCCTCTGTCATCATCAATGATAAACATTATTCTTCATAAGAGTTCCGATAAGTCCATTTTTTAAGCACACAGGTATGTTAATGTCTATCAACACAATACTTACCAACTCCTGTCAAACCATACCAGCATGGAAGACAGACGTTAAATGATGATGATGGATATCAGCTGGCCTTCCTGATTTTAGCAAGAATTAGAAGAGCTCTTTTAATGGCAGTTCTTACCTGACATTACACTCTAACAATTTACATAGTCCACTGTAGGTTTTGTCTTGGTCACAAAGTAGCCGACATGTGTGGTAAACTCTCTCACTGCTGAAGAACCAACCAGATTCATTGAAGAAACTCGCTGAAATTAAGAGACAAATAAATTATTTGGAAATTTTAATTAAGCATTCAATATAGTTATTTCTATAGAGAGAAAGAAAGGGAAAAGAGGGGGGATCAGGAGGGAGTGGGAAGAGATGGAGGGATGAGAGATGGGAGAGGGAGAGACAGGGAAGGGAGAGATGGGGACGGTGGGAGATAAGGAAAGAAGAAGGGAGTGACGGGGGAGGAAAAGACAAAGTGAGGAGGAGGGAGTTCTGTAACAATGGACTGTAAAAGACAGAATCAGAACAATTTGTTTTTTTCGTAAGAAACTCCATTGTCTCACCGAGTGCAGTGCCAAGTTGGATGGCTTTGTTCCTCTCGTTCTCATTCAGATGGCCTGAAAGTTGGTAGCGTTTACAAAACTCATTGGCAAGGATCTCGTTCACCTGGGCCCCGTGGTCAATAAGTGCTTGAAAACAATGGTGCAGCAGACACCTATTCACGAGAAAATAAAACAAAATATATAATCATCATCATAACAATTGCCACAGCCATCATCGTCATCATCATCACCACTACCACAACTACCATCATCATCATCATCATCATTATCATCTCAGTCCTTCTGTCCATATTGTCAAGTCTGCCTCTTGCATTTCTTCTGACTATTTCCCTATCTTAACCCGTTGGCATTGAAACTGGCCACATCCATTATTTTACTTGTTTTATGTTCAAACCGGCCAGATCTGGCCTCTCACACCTACCCTACAATGCCATTCTAAAAATAGACAAAAATGTCCTCAAAATCTCAAAAGCTACAAGTTAATGCATGATTAATTCAAAACCATGTGAATAAATAAGTAATCTGAATGCACTTCCAATTCGATCTGCAATCGCCCGTAGTACAACTAACCCATCATTTATTTTCTGAGATCACCTCAAAGCAGTTGCTCAATCTGGCAGAAACATAAACCAAATCTCCCTTGAATCATACCCTTTCTGTTCTGACCTCTATTCTTTTTGACTTCACAGTACACTGGAGATCAATCCTCCTCATCATCATCATTTAACGTCTGCCTTCCATGCTGGCATGGGTTGGACAGTTTGACAGGAGCCAGACAAGTAGAAGACTACCCCAGGCTACTGTATCTGTTTTGGCAGGGTTTTTACAGCTGGAAGCCCTTCCTAACACCAACCACTCTGTAGAGTGGACTGAGTGCTTTTCACATGGTACCAGCACATGTGAGGTCAGTTTTGGCATAGTTTTTACAGCTAGATGCCCTTCCAGATGCCAACCACTTCACAATGTGGACTGGATGCTTTACAAAGCAAAATTACTGACACATTTCACATGGAAAAAAGAATACAGCAAGAGTTGCCTGGAAACTAATTGTAGCAGTGAGACTCAAAAGAAAGCAAAGAAACTTTATCAGTTGGAAGAAGCAGTGAAAGAAATGATTTGGCTCGGCTGACTGGACATTCAGCCTGGTTTGGCAACAGTACTTTTCGGTGCTTGAGGCAGGCAGGCAGGCAGGCAGGCACACACACACACACACACACACACACACACACACACACACACACACACACACACACATAACAGACCTCTTTCAGTTTCCATCTACCAAATCTTTTCACAAGGCTTCGGTTGGCCCAAGGATGTAGCAGAAGACACTTGTCCAAGTTGCCACGCAGTGGGACTGAACCCAGAACCACGTGGTTAGGAAGCAAGCTTCTTACTACACAGCTACACCTATGCCTGTGTGTGTGTGTGTGTGCCTTTCTCTGTGTTCCCCGCCACCACTTGACAACCCATGCTGGTGTGCTTATGCCCCTGTAACATAGCAGTTCGGCAGAGGAGATCAAGCAAGCTTAAAAAAAGAAAAAGTACTGGGGTTGAGTCGTTTGACTAAAAATCCTCGAAGACGGTGCCCCAGCATGGCCACAGTCCAATGACTGAAACAAGTAAATGGTAAAAAGATAAAAGATAATTCACAAAATAATAATTGTGAATAAATAAGCATTACATTTAATAGAGTCATCTGAATGCTAAGCAGTTGATATTATGTTGTGTTTCAGCATTGATTAACCCCTGTGATACGAAAGCATCTGAGACTCCACTTGGTTCTACAATGCAAACGTTCCTGTTTTAAAGTGATCTCAATTAAAACTTCCCATTGAAAAGTCATGTTAATTTATGTCCCGAACACCAGCTTAATAACGACCGAGTTATTTTTATAAACTCTTCATCATTTTCAAAATTAACTGAAACAAAAGCAGTGTGTTTCAACAGAAATATAGTAACAAAACAGTTCATTAATTATTATTTAATTAATTATTATTATCTGTGCTGAAGGTTAAATAAATAGAAATAGAATTGAAGATCCAGTGAGATGAGGAAAATAAAGCTATTTTTATGTGTCAAGCCAATGTTTTTAAAACAATACACTAAAAGATACTATCTCCAATAAATTTACTTTTTCCTGACCCATGTATCATCTATGTATCATAATTACATTAATTATGATACATAGATGGCTATTTCAATCGAATATTGCTTCTGTTTTATGTAACAGCTTTTTGCAATAAAAGATATTTATTATTAGCCTACAGAGCTAACTAAAGTAACAATTATTATTTTTATTATATTACAGACACCAAATTTTTTTCAAATATTAATCATGTTTGTTTGAGATAGCAAGCATCATCAATAGATGCTGGTGTGGCTGTGTGGTTAAGAAGCTTGCTTCCCAACCCTTCGGTGTTGGGTTCAATCCCACTGCACAGCACTTTGGGTAAGGATCTTCTACTTATAGAAGCCCCAGACTGACAAGTGCCTTGTGAGTGGATTTGGTAAACAGGAAACAGAAAGAAGGCCATCGTGTGTGTGTGTGTGTCCATGTGTCCCCCCGTGTGTGTGTCAATCCGTCCTCGTCTAGACATCACATGATGATTGTAAATGAACATCACTGTCATGCAAGCGAGGTTGTTTGTTTCCAGTCTTCTATGAGAAAAATAAGCCTGGCCATGGGGAATTATTACCTTACTTGGAAATAGATGGGGGTTGGCGACAGGAAGAGCATCCCCCTCTAGAAGTTCTGCCTCAGTATTCCCTGCCTGACCCATGTAGGCAGGAAAAAGCAGACATCAAACAATAACAATAACCTCGTGTCTCTGATGACAATGATCAGAAACAAGGGAGAAAAGGAAGATTGTAAAACACCACCAAAGCAACAAAGGGTAACATGAAAGAATAAGGTCAAGAGGTGGGGTAAGGTAATAATAGACAGGTAAAAGAATGAAGACGTAAGTCAGACACTTACCTTTTGTCAAGGACTTTTAATATTTTAGCAAAATTATCAATTTCTGCCAAATCCGTTCCGAGCGTATATAAATTTCCTTTCATATAAAGCTGTGAGAAAAAAGGAAAAAAAATAAAGAATACTGATGAATTTTAACAAGGTCCTACATATTTTGGGGTAGATTTAAGGCTGACTGAATTGGTTATTGGCTCAGGATCAAGCACATAGGACAAATGTAAATACTAAAAGGTATATCATTCCTTCTAACACTACTTTTACCATTCTTATTTCTTTACTGCCCACAAGGGGCTACACACAGAGCGGACAAATAAGGACAGACAAACGGATCAAGTCGATTATATCGACCCCAGTGCATAACTGGTACTTATTTAATCGACCCCGAAAGGATGAAAGGCAAAGTCGACCTCGGTGGAATTCGAACTCAGAACGTAGCGGCTGACGAAATAGCGCTAAGCATTTAGCACGTCGCGTTAATGTTTCTGCCAGCTCACCGCCTTTTACCATTCTCATACTATCACATAACAATTTTTAGGGAAAAAAAATCATATCTGTATCTTTGTGAATGGCATTAGCAACATATGTGAAGGGATTCCCACTGGAAATTGAACCTGAGTTGGCAGAGGTGGGGGGGGGGGGGGGAATAACAAATATAAACAGCTGGTGCCATGTAAAAAGCACCCATGCTGGTACCGTGTAAAAGTGTCTGTGCTGGTGCCATATAAAATGCACCTATGCCAGTGCCATGTAGAAAGGACACATGCTGGTGCCATGTAAAAAGCACCCAAGACACTCTGTAAAGTGGTTGGCATTATGAAGAGCATCCAGCTGTAGAAACCAAGCCAAAACAGACTGGTTTTACCAGTTCCTGACAAGCCATCCAATCTATGCCAGCATGGAAAACAAACATTAAATGATGATGATGATGATATATGTGTTGTATGTGTATGTAAGTATATAGGTGTATATTAACATATGTGTGTGTGTGTATATGTGAGTGTACAGTTTTCCATGCTTGTATGGGTCAGACAAAGTTTGTTGAGGCAGATCTTATGTAGCCAGATACTCCTCCTCTTGCCAACCCTCACCTGCTTTCAAGCAAAGTAATATTGCTCCATGGCCAGGCATGTTTTCTTAGAATATTGGAAAGGAACAACACTGCTTGTATGACAGTGACAATCATTTACAACTGCAGCCTGACATCAAGACAAGAAAAGACAAACAGACAGACCCTCACACAAATATTTATATACATACATACATAAATACGTTGATTTCATGCTAATTCATGTTCCAAACCAGTTTAATAATGACAAAATTATTTTACTGATTTCTTTGTTAGTTTGAAAATTAATTGAAATAAGAACAGCGTATTTCCACAGAATTATGGTAGTAAAAGGAGTAAAGACCACCTGAGAATAAATATATCGAAGACAATACACAGAATTTAAACAGAAACCAGTTTGTGAAGGTTTAGCGTGAAACACAAAACAGCTGACAACTGAAAAATAACATAAAATGATAAAGGAAACAGCAAAAACAACATGTTAATCCCTTTATCCTATAATAAATGAGATCATCGCCAACATCATTTTTACGTCTGCTTTCCATTCTAAGCATGGTTGGCTCATTTAACAGGATCTGATGAGTCAGAAGATTGCATCATGCTTCAGTGTCTCAGTTTTGGCAGGGTTTCTAGGGATGAATGCACTTTCTGAGACCAACCACTTTACAGAGTGTACTGGGTGCTGTTCTTGTGTCACCAATACCAGTAAGGTTACCTTGCAGCTTGCATGAGTAAAGAGCCTAAGGAGAGAGAGAAAGAGAGAGAGAGAGAGAGGAGGGGGCACTACTAACGAAAGGAGAGAGAGAGAGAGGCACAACAAATGAAAGGAAAATAAGAGAGGGAGTGAGAGATGAGTTTATGCAAGATTATGAGAACAGGTAGAGCAGGGGATCTCCACCATTTTTTTACCTATGAATGCCCTTGATTACTGTTTCATTTTGGTGGAACACCCACTCCACTTCAATATTTAAAAACTAGTTTCATAGACACTTCTTTCAAAATTACTATTTTGTTTTCCCCACATTAACTTATATAGGTTGAACTATGTAAAATGCTAGAGAAAGAAACCTAGCTGTTTCTTGCAATACATACATCTAAAGAAAAAGTTTTTCAGGGTCCCTCAAAAAACTATTGTTGATCCCCAGTTTACTATTTTGCTACATGGGGCCCCCAAAATCTTATATGGACCATCAAGAGCCATATGAACACCAATTGAAAACCACTGGGGTAGAATATGAGGAGAGGAATAGCTCTATTGTTGTGAGGGGGGTGGTAATGAAGCGAGCAAGAAAGTAGTCAGTGTTAGGGGGGGGGGATATTGAAGGGGGAAGGGGAAGAGATTTGTACAAGGGGCTAGCAAATAACTCCTATAAAGGTGTAGACAACTGGGTTTTAAAAATGTAACAAATAAGTTAAAGTGATCTCAACTAAAAGCTTCCATCAAAATTTCATGTCAATTTGTGTTCCAAACCCCAGGTTAATAATGACAGTTATTTCAATAAATTCTTCCCTATTTCCAAAATCAACTGGAACGAAGGCAACGCATTTCAACAGAAATACAAGGGTAACAAAAGAATTAAGTATGCATTTCCTCTGCCAAAAATTTCTATTCCGTTGCCAAAGTAAGAAATTACCATAATAAGTAAAATCATTAGCCACATAGTTGATTAATTATCGAAGCAGTACTAAAATGAGAGATGTTGGTCCTACAACCTAGATGAACGAATTCCATGCCACACCTACCATTTCCAGTTAGAAACGCTCCACTCACTAATGATTTTTTTCTTTTTATATACAATTTTATTGTGATCAAGGCTTGAGGCCACTATAGTGTAAGGGACCGCAAAGAAGGAAAAGAAGGGGGTCTACTAATTCAAAAGATGTAGATCGCCAAAAAGCTTAGAGGACTGAATATTGTAAAGCAGAGGAAAGCAAGGCAATGGTCAGGAGTTCCAGTTTGAGGAAGGAAACTATCAAAGCAAAAGGAGTTATGACTAAGAGGAAACTCGACAGAGAAATGATGCAGTTGGGACGAGAAATGGGTGACATGTTTAAAAGGTGTTGACAGAAGGTACGAGAGCAGAAAGTTCAGAGTAATAACCATGGAAATACTTATGGATAAGACACAATAAGGATACATTTCGATGATGAGGCAAAGACTCCAACCTAGTGGAAAGAAGAGGAACTTGAGGAAGGCATAAACAACACTCAGTCATTTGCAAGTCTAAGGGCTCAAACCCCTCATCGTCCTTATTTTTGTGGGTTCTTGTTCTAGAAAATCTTTTTCAAAGATAAAAAAGGAAAACACAACATTTTCCAATTCCAATTTAGGTACAAAGCTAGTTATTTTGAGGGGAGGGGGCAAGACAATCACACAACTCCAGTACTTGGCTGGTACTTATTTCATTGACCCTGAAAGGATGGAAGGTAAAGTTGCCCTCAGCAGAATTTGAACTCAGAATGTAAAGAGCCAAAAGAAATACCACGAAGCCTTTTTGTCCACAACACTACAAATAATGATTCTTTCTCATTTTGAGGAGATTGGGGGGTGCGGGTGGGGGGGAGAAGTCAATTGTATAACCCCAGTAATTGACTGGGACTTGATTTTCTTGACCTTGAAAGTACGAGCAACAAAAATAACTTTGGCAGCATTTGAACCCAGGACGTAAAGACAATGTGAGACTAAGTTATAGGGACATAAGCAATAAACACACCAGCACTGGTTGTCAAGCAGTGGGAAAGGGAAGGGGACAAACACAGGCACACACACACACACACATGGTGGACTTCTTTCAGTTTCTGTCTACCAAATCCACTCACAAGACTTCAGTCGGCCCAGGGCTATAGTATAAGACACTTTTGAAAAGTACCATGCAGTGGAACTGAACCTGGAACCATGTGGTTGGGAAGCAAACTTCTTACCACACAGCCACACCTGCACCCAATAAGTATGAAAACACATTAATTCTAGTTGAAAATGGAGGAATTGTTTTCTCAATACATAACACTTCTAGGGAAAAGGAAGTGATGCAGCAACTTTGCTGAAAGGCAGCAACATCCAGTGCTTTGATCAACAGATTTGCTGAATCAGGAACCACTTAAGGGTTAAACCCAAACAAAATATTCCATGACCCAGCAGAAACAATCACATTCCAGCAGAGATATACTTTATTAAAGACTGCCTCGCACTAAATAATATACTCCTTCATCTTTTACTTGTTTCATTCATTAGAGCATGGCCATGCTGGGGCACCGCCTTGAAGTTTTAGTTGAATGAACTGACCCTGGTAATGA
This sequence comes from Octopus bimaculoides, assembly GCF_046866305.1. NCBI lineage: Eukaryota > Metazoa > Mollusca > Cephalopoda > Octopoda > Octopodidae > Octopus > Octopus bimaculoides. The sequence goes on along the minus strand of NC_142953.1, from coordinate 25,969,736 downwards.
TCTTTCGTTAAGCCTGGAACTTGGTCTGTCAGTCTCTTTTGCCAAACTGCTAAGTTACAGGGAGATGAACATACCAACACCTGTTGTCAAGAGATACTGAGGGACAAACACACACACACACAAACATATACGACAGGCTTCTTTCAGTTTCCGTATATCAAATCCACTCATAATGCTTTGGTCAGCCCAAGGCTATAGTAGAAGACATTTGCCTAACTTACCATGCAGTGGACTGAACCCAGAACCATGTGCTTGGGAAATAAGCTTCTTACCACACAGCCATGCTTCATAAAACAGAGATCAAAATGGGAATAAATAGTGAAGAAGAAAGACATTTTCTAAAGACCAGTCAGGATTGATCCTGTAGCTGCAGGCCTGGGCAAGGATTTTGTTGTGAAAGGCTGACAGTTATGGATGACTACTAATAGTCACCAACAACCTAATCCTACCTCCATTTTTTGTACTGACACAGATCGGATGGTTTCACCGGATCCAGCAAACCTCAGGGCTGCTTTGAGCTCCGATGTCAGCTTTGGCTTGGTTTCTACGATTGGATGCCATTCTTAACATCAACCACTTTACAGAGTTTACTGGGTGCATTTTTTTTTTTTTATGCTACTGGCACTAGTGAGGCCATTAAGTGAATTGTAAGCCAGAAAAAGAACAGGAAAAAGTCCCATGACAAAGTGGAGAGGGTGGTTTTAAACCAGGTACTGCAGGGGTTTTTAAACTGTGGTTCGCGGACCACAGGGGGTCCGTAGACAGCAAATACTTTTTATGGGCAATTTGATTTTATATATGTTTTTTAATCGAAATCTTTTAATTGACAATAAACCTATTTGTTAAATACTGTTAAATAAATAAATGTAAAAATGTTATTTTAAGCAAATATTTATGTATAAATTTCATAAGCGTTTATAAGGAGGTCCCTAAGGTAAAGCCTGAAATATAAAGGGGTCCGCAAGTCAAAAAGTTTGAAAACCCCCGAGGTACTGAGAGGCTAAATTACAACAGAGGGACAAGTGTAGGTGACTTGCTATAAATGGCACCCCACATTATATAAGGGTTGGAGGGAATAGATGAGAAGATAAAAATGGTAGTAATGGGGTGTCAGAACAAACTCTCAAGGTACAAGAAGGTGAGCATACAGAGAAAAAGAGAGTGGGTGCTTTCATAATGTGAGGGGAGAGTAACAGATGGTTAGGAATGGGGTAGAGGTGATGAACAAGGGTGGAGGAGCAGAGATGGGAAATATCAGTATGAAGAGGTGGGTAAGATGAGAGAGGCAGAAGTGGCTCAGGAAGAAAGATGGATCAAAAGGTGTAGGAATGAAGGGGTGATGCACGAGGTCTGTGAATGGTGGAAAGAGAGACGTAGGGGTACATAAGGGTGGCTATAGTGAGCATGATGATGGTTATGAGAGGGCACTGAGAATGGTAGTACGTATGTGAGGTGTTAATATGGAGCACTGTAGAAGGGAGAGATAACTGTAGGCATAGAAAAGAGATGACTAGTGAAAATAGGGACAAGAAGGGAGAATAATGAGATCAAGGGATTGAAAAGGTTCATAGGAGAGGGCATGTGTACTGACTCCCGAGTGATCACAGTTGTAGAGTAGTACTGTAGATAGAGGAGTGATGGAGGACTGGATGTTAGGGGAATGAGATGTGGAGAATGCTTGAGGGGACAGAATGGGTGTATTGTCCAAGAGAAAGGCTGTCACTTTAGGTCAATGGTTCTCAACTATTTTTTCCCTACGGTTCGTTTGATTACTTTTTAAACAACCATTCAACGTTTAAAAAGTCATATTATATTTTTATAATTAAATATTATTAGGAATTGTATGAAAAAATTGTTAAAATACTTTGGGTGTTGTAGAAGTATCACGGAATAGAGCGTTACATGGTGGAGACTGAGCTGGTGGGAAGAAGAGCAAGTGGAAGGCAGAGACTGAAGATGAAGAAGAGAATGAACATGCAGAGCGAGAAAGGACCTGGGTGATGCTGCAAGAGATGAAAATAAATGGAGGAGTAACAAGCCACGATTCGTCAACGGCATGAATATGCCATGACACGAGAGAGAGAGAGAGAGAGAGAGAGGTATAACCAATTTATTGCTGACAAATTTTAACAAAATCTTATATGGACCTACAAGGGCCATATGGACCCTGGTTGAGAATTACTGTTTTAGAGTCTGATACAACCTGGTACCAGAGTCATCATCCTAGATGTTGCTGTCGGAATACAAAGTGTCTAGAGTGAACACCACAAGGTATACCATATGGCACTCTTATGTTACTCCAATTTACAACCCTTGATTTGTACACATTTACTAACTCCTGAAATGATGGGCAGTCAAATACTGTTAGACAGTCTATTGAATACACTAATTAACGACTCTGCTAATTGGTCAACTTTTATTTTCCTAATTATTCATCACAGCATGGCTGTGTTGTTAAGAAGCTCGTTTGGCAACCATAGGGTTTCGGGTTCAGTCCCACTGCACAGCATCTTAGGCAAGTGTCTTCTATTACAGCCCGAGGCTGACCAATACCTTGCGAGTGAATCTGGTATATGGAAACTGCATGGAAACCTGCCATATATGTATATAAGGTGTGTGTGTGTGTGTGTGAGAGAGAGAGAGAGAAAGGGTTTGGGTTTGTTCCTCACTACTACTTGGCAACTGATGTTGAACTTCCCTGTAACTTAGCAGTTCAGCAAAACAGACCAATAGAATAAGTACTAGACTTTAACAGAAAAAGAGCTCTAGGTTGATTTTTTTTTTACTATACCATCGAAGAATGTGCTCCAGCTTGGCCACAGTCCAATGACTGAAACAAGTAAAAAAAGATTAACCTCAGTATTTGAGTGGATTTTCTTAATCCAATCCAGTTGGATTAAGAATGCAAAGTTGGCCGCAGGTGGATTTGAAATCGAAAACATAAAAAGAACTAAATACGGCAAAGAATTTAGGACACTTTGACTGACGCTCCGCTAATTCTGCCATCCAGGACCCTATTTCAGATTTTGCCACAAGACCAGTAACATTGCGGGAGGTGGCTAGTCGATAACAACACTGACCCCAGTGCTCAACTGGTACTTATTTTATCAACCCTGAACAGATGAAAGGCAAAGCCGACCTCGATGGAATTTGAACTCAGAATGTAAAGATGGATGAAATGCTGCTAAGCATTTTGCCCAGCACAGTAATGATTCAGCCATCTCACCACGTTCAACCAGTCTATTTAATATTAATAATTTCTTACAATAATCAAGACCTTTGGCATTATGTCGTGCTTGAGAAGAAGACTCATCAAGCTGAGCAAAATCACAGTTGTGGCAGATACCGGTGTCGTGCAAATTGGCACCCGTGCCAGTGGAATGTAAAAGCACCCCGGTGTCACACAAATGGCACCCGTGCTGTTGGCATGTAAAAGCACCCATTACACTCTCGGAGTGGTTGGCATTAGGAAGGGCATCCAGCCGTAGAAAAACCATGCCAAATCAGACTGGAGCCTGGCACAGCCTTCCAGTGTACCAGCCCAGTCAAACCATCCAACCCATGCCAGCATGGACAATGGACATTAAATGATGATGATGATGATGATTAGCATAAAGCTACAAATTTAAAGGTGAGGAGTATCTTATTATCATCATTGTGTAATGTCCACATTTCCATGATTGTAGGGATCAGGCAGAATTTGTTGAGGCAAAATTTTCTGCAACAGGATGCCCTTCCAGTTGCTAACCCTCACCTCTTTCCAAAGCAAGATAATATTTTTCCGCCATGGTCAAACATGCTTTTCATGGAAGACTGGAAACAAACATCATTGCTTATATGATAGTGATGCTTATTTACAATCAACACATGTTGTCAAGACAAGGGTACGTGAACATAAACATATACATACATACATATATACGAGAGGGTATCAAAAAGTTCCTGGACTAGTTCTGTAGCATGCCAACAGATGGCAGCAAAGTTTTGTGCACAGTGAGAGCTAGCAGTGACCATGAGGCAGTGTGCCGAGTGACATCACTACATTTACTTCACAAGCTGTGAAATGTGTGTTCTTGTCATCACATCTATGCTGTAGTCTGCAATTTTGTCATGGACAGGAACAAAGAGCCAACGTGAAATTTTGCATTAAACTTGGGAAGTCTGCTACAGAGACATTGAGTATGCTTTGGAAAGCTTATAATGATGAGGCAATGGGTCGTACACAATGTTTCAAGTGGAATGGGCGCTTCAAAAGCAGAAGAACATCCCTGGAAGATGATGAGCGATCTGGAGGACCTGCCATGAGCATCACCTAGAAAATGTGATGTTGTGCATTGAGAATTCATTCCCCCAGGGCCAGACTATCAATCGGGAGTTCTATTATGACATTTTGAAGCATTTGAGGGAGGATAGGACATTCAGCGAAAGTGACTGGATCTGGGGAGCGAAAAAAATTGGATTCTTCAGAGTTCTCCTCACTTGTGAGTCTCTCGCCAAAAACAACATGGAATCACTTCCACACCCACCCTATTCACCAGATTTAGCACTTGCGGACTTCCATCTCTTCCCCAAGATGAAAATGCTGCTCAAAGGTCGCTGTTTTAACACTGTTGTCAAGATCCAGAGTGAATTGCACAAAGTCCTTGACTCACGAAAAATTACTTCCAGGGCTGGATTCCAAAAGTGGAAGGAATGCTGGGACCAATGTATTGCTGCGCAGGGTGACTATATCAAAGGAGACGATGTGAAAACTTGAGTAATCAAGCCAGTAGACTCTGTAAAGTGGTTTGGTGTTAAGGGTCTCCAGCAGTTGAAACCATGCCAAAACAGAGACTGGAGCCTGGCACAGCCCTCTGGCTTGTTAGTTCATGTTGAGCTGTCCAACCCATGCAAACAGTTTCTATTTTCAAAATCCACTCAAGATGGTTTTGTTCATCAAGGGGCTACAGTAGATGACACTTGCCTAAAGTACCACACAGCAGGATTGAACCCTGGGAAACAAGCTTATCCTGTGCCAGCTCAAATTCTAATATATTCCAGGTGCTTCATCACTCTCCTCAACTTTATTTTTACCCCCCAGGGTTAATAAAATAAATATCAACTTATAAATTGATGTTCTGGTATCAATTTAAGAAATTATTGATTTTTTTTTTTTTTCTTCTTCAAGAAGCACAAGATGGCTAAATTGGTAGTTTGCCAGGCGATATATTATTCCGTATGTAGTCTTAGTTCCCCTCAAGTTGTGAGTTGCAGATGGAAAAGAGGGATGTTGTTGATGTTGTCTACCCCTACCCCAAATTGGTCAGTAGGGATTGAGCAGAGTTGTGATAAAAGGTGGTCTGCTAGCCATGTCCACCACATCTATAATTTAGGCATCAAGCATCTAACTACATTATCGAACGTTCCTCCGCCCCACCCCACTTATTTTCTTTGGTATACTGAGGGAGATTTCGCTGCGATATCTAGCAAGCCAAGAAATGGATGCAAAGGTGTAGCATAGTGACGTTTTTATGGGTCAGCACTTTTAGGTTTGCTCTATAAGTTTATATAGATCTGAAGGGCCCCCAGGGAGGGGAAACTCAACGGCTACCTCGGGTGGTATACATTCCTCCATCTAAAATCACGCCACTGTGCTAAGGCTCCAGAGAGAGAAGGGTGAAGCAATGAAATAAGAGAATGGCATGCTGAAGAAACAGGAGATTGAGATGGAATTTATCGACCAGAGAGGGAAATAGGCATTCTTTCGGTATGCCTCTCAGAAACGTCAATGAATCTTGACGCTTCTGAGGGGCATACCGAAAGAATGCCGGGAAATAAATGATATATGGAGAAATAGATGGAGACGGAGACAGAAAACTACGACTGTTTCATTTCAAATGGAGCATATATAAGAAATAAAAAATGGTTCGGGAGAGACCGACAAACAGCCTAAAGAATACACACACGGTGCTACATAAAAAATAGACAAACTTATTTCTACTTGAGATACTTGACTACATTGGTACAAACCGATCCATGGGACTTGTAAGATACTAGTGGAGATTTGTTGCCAACGTACACATAAATATACTCAGGTATACACATGGATGTATAACGTATACCTGTGAGTGTATACAAATTCCCATACAGCCGTTTCCTAATAAGGGTTTTTGACACAAACACAAGGTATAAATAAATCAACAATATCCACACACACATCTACAACCTTTATGTGCCACAAACACAACACGCCTTGTTAGAGGTAAACTTGTAGATGATTATTATAAACATGTAAAATACTTATCGAAGCACACCTGTGTGTGTGTGTAATACGCAGGTTACATATGCATCTTAAGGATCAACTATCATCTAAGTTGTTCTATAGAGGCTGCTTCCTAAAATATTCGTTGTTTATATATAGACCACACAGACACATATATATATAAGTATATACATACAGCAATTATATACAAGCTTATATATAGGGTATATACTCAATATAAACATTTAACTAATATACATATACATAGGTGTATAATCACATGCATATTACATAGGTGTAGTTTAAATGGATATTTGCAAATAATATATAGAATATTTGATATTCGCATAAATTCATTCATGCTATAAATAAACCGAGAAGGTGGGGGGGAAACATTGTATGTTTATGATAGTCACTAACTAAATTGATAAAACTACAAATATTTGTCGCATATACAAATCAGGGATGGAACTGATATATAAACATACACACCTAAGCATCCACGACAATATATATGAACATACATGCAGATACACACCTACATACATATATACCGATGCAGATACGGAACAACCACAAGAATACATGTAAGTGCATCGTTATACATGAATGCATGCAAAAATACACACACACATATACACTAACGAAGATTATACACATTCATACATATGTATATATATATATATATAGAGAGAGAGATAGATAGATAGATGTAGCTAACTATACTTGTCAATACATCTACAACCTTATGAGGAATAGATCAGTAATATGAAGTAAAATTTTTAAATGTATGAGTATTTAATAATATCGTATCGATAGATAGATAATATATATACATATATATAGAGAGAGAAATTGATCAGAGGAAATGTACACTGTATATGTGTATGTATGTATGTATATATGTGTGTGTGTGTGTGTGTGTGTCGTGTTTGCAAAGCTGTAAGCAAAACATGTCTACCTTGTAAAATATATCAAACTGCACACTCTCCGTCAGGTTCTGAATGTCCTTCCTAAACACACTATAGTTGGCCACGGTAGCTGATATGGCTGTGTTATACAAAGAGTCGGGAGCCCACTGTAGCACACAAGCCGACGCCATCTTGATCGGTGACGGGAGACGGAAATTTGTTTGCTTTTTTATTTTGTTTACTTTTTTTTCTTATTCGTTTATGTATTTATTTATTTGTTTCAAATTTAATTTTAATTTTTTATTATTTATATTTTTATGAGTTCGTTTTCTATTTATTTTTATTTATTAATTTTTTTTTACTTATTCAGTGTCAAAAAAAAAACTGAAGTATTCGTTTGAAAGAAGGCAGGCTGGCTGGCGTGTGTGCTGGATGGCTGGCTTGGCATGTTGGTTTGGCTGGCTGACTGGCAGGCTGGCTGGTTGGGCTTGCTGCTGCTAATCACTTCCGGGTTATGTCAAATCATTTTTTTTAAAAAACGATGTGCAGAAATACTTTCACGTTGATTCACAAATGAGCGTATATTTGTCTCTGAGTCGATATTGAATAATTAAACGATTATATGAATGTATGTATGAGTTATAATTATCTTAAAATTTATATTATACGTGTATAGACATAGAATTATATATAAATTAACTGTTTATATTATATATATATATATATATATATATATATATATATATATATATATATATATATATATATATATATATATATATATATATATATATATATATATATATATGTATGTATTTATATACGGAATGGACTGAGCGGCGCAGGAAGACACACGTGGATGGAAAGGGTCGCAGAAGAGGTCACAGATATGTGACGAAAAATTTCCGGACAATGGACATAAGATAAAATAAGAACAGTAATAAACGAGTGACGAACGAATATATAGTGCGTGTGTCTATTTGGGGATGAAAAAAACCATCCCGAAATATAGCAATAGATAGATATACACACATACGCGCGTGTATGTGTGTAACATCGTTTAACCTCCGTTTTCCTTGCTGGCATGGGTTGGACAGTTTGACAGGCGCTGGCATACCAGAGGACTATGCTTTGGCATGGTTTTTATGGTTGGCTGCCCTTCCTAACGCTAACCAGTGTATTGGTGCTTTTTATGTGGCACCAGCTCCAGTAAGGTCCCAGGTAGCTTACAACGACAAAGATCCCTCAACTGAGTTGGATGTTGTACTGAGGAAAGTGGCCTTGTGTCATGCCGAGAGATTAAAGGTATAATTGAGGGCTTATTGGCTAACTGTCCATCCTGTTATCCATAAGTAACAATCCAAAGAAGTATTCAATACAAACATGGAGTGTGATAATTTGTTTTCGTTGGTCACGTTGCCTGTTAATCTAGAGTAGTGGTTCTCATCCAGAGTCCATATGTCCCTGGAGGTGCTTATACGATTTTTTGGGGACCCATGCAACAAAATAGTAAACAGAAGATCCACAATATTTTAAAAGCCCCTGCAAAAAATTATCTTTAGATGTATGTATTGCAAGAAAGAGTGAGGTTTCTTTCTTTAACATTTTACATAGTTCAACCTATATAAGTTAATGTGGGGGAAACAAAATAGGAATTTTGAAAGAGATTTCTATAAAACTAGTTTTTTAAAAATTGAATGGTTGGGTGGGGGCCCACCAGAATAAAATAGTAATCAAAGGGGTCCATAGATAAAAAATGGTTGAGAACCCCTAATCTAGAATGGCCACAATATGCAGCCACTTCTTCAGACAGATCAATGTGTGTGTGTGTGTGTGTGTAGTGAAGACACGTGGCTTAGTGGTTAGGGTATTCAGCTCAGTCATAAGATCAATTCCTGGTGTTGTGTCCTTGAGCAAGACACTTTAATTCTCGTTGCTGGAGTCCACTCAGCTGGCAAAACTGAGTTGTACCTGTAATTCAAAAGGGCCAACTTTGTCACATTCTGTCATGCTGGATCTCCCTGAGAATTATATTAGGGGTATGCATGTCAGTAGAGTGCTCAGCTACTTTCGTGTTATTTTCATGAGCAGGCTGTTCTGTTGATCAGATCAGGTCACTGTAACCAAGTGAAGTGCCTGTACGTATGTATGTGTGTGTGCATGTATAAGGGAGCACCCAAAAGTAACCAGAAATGCTCTCTGTGGGACAAGCCTGTTGTAGTTCAGGCTTCTGTCACTAGAAGCTGCTTGATGTAACCCTGCTGACTAGCAGTGTCAGCTCAACTCCTACTGCCATGTGGTGAGTCTCTGCTTCACAGTGCTTCTCCCTTTTGGCCAATGGTTGAAATGATGGAACAGTGTGCTTCTATGAAATTCTGTTTTTTGCTAGGGAAAACGGCAGCCAAAACAGTTGTCATGCTTCAAACAGCTTACAAGGCCGCTACCATGAGAAAAAACACAAGTTTACAAGTGGTTTCCATGCTTTAGGAATGGTCATTTGTCACTTGAAGACCAACCTCATCCAGAGCAACCATTGACCTAAACAAATGAAAACATCATGAAAATTCATGAACTGATATTGGAGAACCGGCAGTGAATTGATGAATTGAGAAACAATTCTTAACCCTTTTCATACCAACCCACCTGAAACCGCCTCTGGCTCTGTAGTACAAATGTCTTGTTTTCAAAAGTTCTGAATTAAAATCTTCCACCAAACCTTAGTCACAATTTATGTTCCTAACACTAGTTTAATGATAACTAAGTTATTTTACTAAATTCTTTGTTATATTTAAAGTAATTGAAAGAAACACAGAGTATCTCAACAGAAATAGGGTAAAAAAAGGGTTAAAATATATGATAGAGAAACAATTCCTCACCCTTTTGAAATCAACCTGGCTCTAAGTATAAATGTCTTGTTTTCATAAGTTTTGAATTAAAATCTTCCACCAAACCTTAGTCACAATTTATATTCCTAATATTAGCTTAATGATAACGAAGTCATTTTACTAAATTCTTTGTTATATCTGAAATTAATTGAAAGAAACACAGAGCATCTCACAATACGGTAATGAAAGGGTTGAGATGGTGTTTGGAACATAAATGAACATGAAATTTTGATGGAAGGTTTTTAAATCACTTTAATCCTTCTTTTACCATATTTCTATTGAAATGAACTGACTTTGTTTCAATCCATTTTGAAAATAATGAAGAATTTGCAAAAAATAACTTTTCCATTATCAATCTGGTGTTTAGAACATAAATTAGCAAGAAATTTTGATGAAAAGGTTTTAATTTAGAATGCATCAACCCTTTAGCATTCAGATTACTCTATCAAATGTAATGCTTATTTATTCACATTGTTTTGAATTAAAGATGCATCATTTCATAACTTCAAGATTTCCATGATGTGATTGCTTATCTTTAGAATAACATTGTAGGGCAGGTGTGAGAGGTTTGAAGTTAAAACAGGTAAAATATTATGGCCGGATATGGCTGGTTTAAATATCAAAGGGTTAAAAACACTAATTTTGTAGCACAGAACCAAAGGCAGACTCAGGCAGGTTTGTATCAAGAGAGTTAAACAAAATGCTTAAATCCACTGCTGGTGTTTTTCTTGTTTATAAAAACAATGCAAAAGAAACCAACTATACTGGATTTGAAGTCATGGCTTCTATTGCTATTTTCTTTGTCAAAAGATTATCTGCTGGTTTGGGGCCTTCAAAGACATGTGGAATGAAAGATCCTTTACTTGAAAGACAGGAAAGAGTGAATGACAAGAAGGGCATCCAGCTGTGGAATAATGGTTACAAATTTCAGATGGCCTGCAGAAGGGCTAAGTTGGTTACACTGACCCGCAGTCCTCAACAGGTGCTTATTTGTAACCATTATTCTACAGCTAGATGCCCTTCCTGTCATTCACCCTTACCTGTTTTTCAAGTAAAGGATCTCTCATTCCACATGTCTTTGAAGGCCCCAAACCAGCAGATAATCTGCACTCAAAGGGAAGAAAGGCGAAGTCAACTGCAGCAGGAGGAAAAACAGGCAGAAGAAATGGTGTTAAGCATTTTGTCCGACACACCAACGATTTTGCCAGCTTACTGCCCTTGGCTGTAAAATGGTGCTTTGTCAGTATACTCATCTAACCCATGCTAGCATAAACAATGGACATTAAAAGCAAAATGATGGTAGATGAACATGCTCTGCCACAAATGGGTGTTATTGTATGTTGTGAGCAGAGGCAGAACAGAAGAAATGCACTGTTCAAATACACAAATTCCTGCAATAATTTGGAACCAGATTTATGAGTGGTTGTGGTTAAGAAGTTTGCTTCTCAACCACCTGGTTTACCATTCAGTCTGCTGCACGGTAACTTGGGGTCTGTCTTCTCCACTAGCCCCATATTGGCATATAGGTTCCCAACCTGGACGGAATGCCAGTCCATCGCAGGTGTGCTGCAACATGCAGGAGGAAAGAGTCAGCCAACTTCTGCTGGAGCCACATGGAGCTTAGGTGTTTCACTCATAAACATACTCATCACCCGGTCTGAGATTCGAACCCACAATCCTTTGACCACAAGTCTGCTGCTCTAACTACTAGGCCATGTGCCTCCACAACAGATGAAACTATGGAGTACTAAATTCAAGACCATGTTGTTTTCTCCTATCATATAAACATACATGGGATGAAGAACTGAAGAACAAGCTCAGGAAGCTGGACCTTTCAGGCAAGATGACAAAGGACTGAGATACCTGGTGCCTGGTATCTGTACCCTGCAGAAATGTTAAGACTGATCCTTCTGGTTGTGTAAGGCACCCATGGCAGCGCTATGTAAAAGCACCCGTGCGGCATCATGTGTCTGTGCAGTGATGTGGAAAAGCACCCAGTCTACTCTGTAGGGTGGTTGGCATTAGGAAGAGCAGCCAGCTGTAGAAACTATGCCGAATCAGACTGGAGTTTGCCAGCATTGACAACAGACATTAAATGATGATGATGATGAGATGATGTATGAGTGTGTTGCACCTCTTGACATTTTGTGGTAGTTGTAAAAGAGTGTCACCCTCATGTGAGCAGTGTCTTTCATTTCCAACATTCCATGGAAAACATGTCCAGCCATGAGGGAATGTTACCTTGCTTGGAAATAAATGTTGATTGGTAACATAAGGGTGCTGGGCCACAGAAAATTGGCATCAACAAATTCTGCTTGCCTCATACAAGCATGGACACTTGGAAAAGTGATCTATGATGATGATGATGAAGACTCCAATACTAAACCGGCACGAGGGCCAGTCAGGCGGTACTGGCCCTCGTGCTGGTGGCACATAAAAGCACCCACTACACTCTCGGAGTGGTTGGCGTTAGGAAGGACAACCAGCTGTAGAAACTCTGCCAGATCAGATTGGAGCCTGGTGTTGCCATCTGGTTTCACCAGTCCTCAGTCAAATCGTCCAACCCATGCTAGCATGGAAAGCGGATGTTAAACGATGATGATGATGAACTCCACACTAACATATTCTGTTCATCTCTCCAGCTTCCTGCATCAAAACATTGCATACAATTCCTTAAATTCAATGCCATAAATCTCTTTCAAAATATATTTTAAAACGCTATATATATATATATATTATCCAAGATACCTTCTTTAAATTTTAGGATTCAGTCCCACTGTGTGGTGCCTTGGGCAAGCATCCTCTAATGTAACACTGGGTCAACTAGATGCCTTGTGAAGGAATTTGATGGACAAACATAGAAAGAAACCTGTCTTACATACATATACAGATAGATAGATGTATGACGTGTGTCTGTGTGCTTCTGTGTGTGTGTGTGTGTGCATGCCTTGACATCAAGTGATGGTTGCATAGCTGTAAATGAGCATCACCATCATACAAGCGATGTTGTTCATTTCCAGTCTTCTGTGAGAAACAAGTCTGGCCATGAAGAGATAGATATTACCTAGCTTCGAAAGAGTCGAGGGTTGGTGACAGCAAGGGCATACAGTCATAGAAAATCTGCCTCAGTGAATTCCATCCGACCTTTGCAAACATAAAAAAGTGGACATAAAATGATGACAATGATGATGGTGATGATGACGATGGTGGGTGGTGGTGGTGGTGGTGGTGGTGACACATCACTTTCATCTGAATTAAAATGACTCAAAGACAAACAGACAAGATAAAATGTAAAATTTTTTATTTGTTTATTCTTTTGATTTGTAATTTTTTTTTCTTTTAAATGAATGTACAAGATGCGAGATGTTTTAGATTCCCCTGTTGTTAAAGATTAAAGATTAAAAAAAAAAAAATAAAAAGGGCTGCTTCTTTTCAACCCTTTTCTTTCTTTCTCCATTTTGTTCAACCCCCGTCTATCTATGTACTCCATTGCTAACCCCTCACCCTATATTATTGAAAGAAACAATATTTCAAACAAAACCACAGACGTCCAATATGGACATTTGTGAATTCTGATGTCCTGGTCCCTTGGAATTTTCTTAGTATCTCTGATTTCCGGGTCGCACGTTTCCTGGTGGAGGAGGTCTGACACCTCGCGGCGGGGGTGGTGGACATCGTGGACCCATTCCAGGCTGACCCCTTGGAGGGGGCATCGAAGGGCCACGTTGCTGGGGTGGTGGAGGTGGTGGCGGACGACCTGTGATGAAAAAAGAAAAAAAGAAAGAGAAAGTGAGATGAAAATGATTAAAGGAAGGTGAACAGAAGTTCAAATTTCATCTTACCACAAGCCTCTCTGTCTCTCACTCCCTCTCCCCGTTCTCTTCTCTTTCATTCCCCTTCTTCTCTTTCTCTCTACCCCTTCCTTTTTTCTCTTTCCCCATCTCTCTTACTCGGTGATCTTTTGATACCAGTCTGAAATATCAGCCTTTTCTGTAACACCCGCAAGATCTTCACTAGGGTGTTAGGGTTAGGGTTTTAGTGTCAGGGTTAAAGTTTTAGGGTTAGGGTTAGGGTTAGTTAGGGTTTTAGGGTTTGGGAATTCCGTCCCTAACCGTAACCCTAAAACCCTAACCCTAACACCCTAGTGAAGATTGTGCGGGTGTTACGGAAAAGGCCGATCTTTGTTAAAGATCTCCAAAGACACTTTTTACGGAAAAGGCCAATATTTCGGACTGGTATCGAAAGATCGCCCTCTTACCGTTTCTATCTCTCTCTCTCCCCCCATAGCGTCTCCCCCTCTCTCTCTCTCTTTCTTCCTCACCCACCCCTCACACAATAAATAAAAAAAATTAAAAGACCAAAACACAAAAGAGAAGACGAAGTTCATTTACCGAAGGGAGGTGGTCCACGTGGTGGTGTCGGTCCTCTCCATCCAGGTGGAGGAGGGGGTGGTCGCATACCTGGTGGCGGTGGTGGAGGCATACCAGGTGGCAATGGACCTGGAGGTGGAGGCGCAATGTTCGCAGGGGGTGCTGGAGGTCCTGCATTACCTACATCAAATAGAAACATGGAAAAAGATATAGACTCGGCATATATACATACATACATGTATGTTTGTGTGTGTGTATGTGCGTGTTTATATATATATATATATATATATTTAGCAGAAGTAACAGAGTGACTCAAGGTCCAAGAGTTTAGAGTGTAGTCAATAAGTGCCAACACATGAAACTCTTGGACCTTGAGTCACTCTGTCACCTCTGCTAAATACTAATAAAAATATTCATATGCTCGTATTTTGAGTTCCATTTTTTCTATCTGCATTAACATACCTATATATATATTATATATTATATATATATATATATATATATATATATATATATACACACACACACACACACAGGTATATATATATATATTTCGTTTTGGGATTTGGTTTGCAAGATTTTTTATGTGATTTCGTGTGTTGAAGCATATTCTGTTGTGTCTGAGGAGAGTCATTTTCTTTTCATGCCTTAAAATTTAACACACTCACTGTTAAAATTTCCACTTATTTCTTATTTTTATTTTCCTAAAATTTTCGTTGCATCTTGCAACCTTTTCAATAGTCTTGACTCTGTCCGTTATTCACGTTGCGTTCTGTTTTTGCTTTTTTTTTGCGCATGCGTGTGTGTGTATGTATGTATGCGTGCATGTGTGTGTATGTATGTCTGTGTGCATATGTATATATGTATGCATGTGTATGTATGTA
This sequence comes from Octopus bimaculoides, assembly GCF_046866305.1. Lineage (NCBI taxonomy): Eukaryota > Metazoa > Mollusca > Cephalopoda > Octopoda > Octopodidae > Octopus > Octopus bimaculoides. The sequence continues at coordinate 25,954,445 of NC_142953.1, read as the reverse complement.
TATATGCATGTATGTGTGTGTTTGCATGTATGTATGTATCCTGCATTTGTGTGTGTGTTTTGTTTTTTATGTATGTGTGTGCGTGTGTGTATATGTATATATGTACTTCTGTCTCCTTGTGTGTGCATGTCTGAGTGTGTGTGTGTGTGCTTTGCTGCTATGTACGAAAATGGGGGGGGCGTAAATGTTTTTACAATAGTGGGGTTTGGAGTGTTTGAGGGAGTAAATGACCTTGATTGATCTCAGTGAAAATCTAGCATTTTTCTAGTAATCAAATATAGCCATCAGGCATTTTCAATTTCCACAATTTTTTATTTTCACTCCACTCTAATGCGTATCCTTAATGTAGTTGTCAGGGAGGTTCAGTGCAACACAAGGTGTAACAAAGCTGGCCCTTTGAAATACAGGTGCTACTCAGCCGAGTGGACTGGAGCAATGTGAAATAAATGACGTGAAATTCGCCAGGAATTGAACTCACGACCTTACGATAATGAGCCGAATACCCCTCACCACTAAGCCACGTGCTTTCACTAACATACCATCAGCCCTTTCGCATTCAGATTACTCTGTCAAATGTTTTGAATAATCTTGCATTATCTTGTAGCTTTGAGCTTTTCATGAGGTAACTGTTAATTCTTAGAATGATATTGTAGGGTAGGCGTGAGAGGCCAGATCTGGCCAGTTTGAACATCAAACAGGTAGAATATATGGGCCTCATATGGCCTGTTTAAATACTAAAGGGTTCAGGAATGCTTAAGGAATAAGGCAGGGTTATTGTCCAAAGATAAAAGGACAGTCATGGGCAGGTGTTTTTAGTTCAATAGCCCTCATCAGCATGACACTTGACCAATCGTATGTCCAGTAGCCAAAGGGCTTAGAATGATACAAAAGAGAGTAAAAAACAGTTATGGCCTCGGTTGATTTGCATAATTTCAACAAAATTGAGATACGGGAAATAACTGAAAATGGCCAGTGGTTGTTTTGTGTTCAGAATGATGTCACAGGGGAGGTGTGAGAGGCTGCATCTGGCCGGCACAAGTGCTAAAGAGTTAAATCTACTCCACTACAAAATCTGCTAGCATGAGGAAACAGACATTTGAGAAGACAAACAAACAAGAGACTATGGCCAAAGGAGGAGGAGAAGAAGAAGAAGAAGAAGAAGAAGAAGAAGAAGAGAGGAGGAAAGGATGAAGGGAGGAAGGGGAGGGAGGGGAAGGGGAGGGGGAAGGGGAGAAAGGCAAAGATATGGAAGGGGAAGAAGGGATGAAAATGAAGAGGAGGAGGTAGAAGAAGGCAGAGAAGAGGAAGAGGGAGGAGGAAGGCAAAGAGGAGGAAGATGAAGAGGAAGGCGAAGGAGACAAAGAGGAAGTGAAGGGGAGGAAAATGAAGAGGAAGTAGAGGAGGAGAGGAGGAGGAAAAGTAGAGGAAGAGGGGGAAGAAAAGGAGGAGGTAAACAAGAAGAGGAAAAAGAAAGGTAATCGCAACCAAAATAGATGCTGAGTTGTTTTCGAAGCAACAACCCCCCCAAAACGTTTTCTGGAGCTGTGAGGTTATGGAGTGGGTGAAAGAACTTACCTGAAATAGGAGGTCTTGGTGGTGGAGGCATTGGGGGAACTTGTGAGTTTTGCTGTTCAGATGGAGGTGGAGGTGGTCTCGTAAGAGGTGGTGGTGGAGGGTATGATGGTGGTTGACCTGCAAGAAAAAGACAATATGGCAATTAGGGTTCAAAATCAACAGACAGACAGACATCAGGGTTGGTGGTAGATTCCTAGTAAAAGATCCCCAGTCAGCTGTGGGATCTTTTTGGGGTGAGATGTGGTCTACGATGATGTTTGTGTGTGTAACAGCAGCAGCACTGTCCCTGATGTGGGAGCAGTACTGTAATGGAATCTGGAATGTCTGTGTATACAACACCAGCACCCACCTAGATGTTGGGGAAATAACAACACTCCCCTGTGACCACCACCAATGTAGATGGGCTGGCCACATTGCACGTATGAAGGACAACAGATGGACAATCAGGGTGACAGAATGAACACCAAGACAACGGACAAAAATGAAAGGCCGACCAAAGACAAGATGATCTCACCCGCTACCAGGGGCCTACATGTCCATGGCTGGCCAGAGACAGACAGCAGTGGAAGGAGTCCGGAGAGGGGTTTCTCCTTCAGGAGTGATAAAACCCTGGATATGGAAATGGTGAACAGCACCTAAGCTTTGAAGGGATTCAGCAAACTCTTGGGAGCTAAAGAATTTTCAAACCCTGAAGAGAAAGGCCATCTTTTGTGACACAGTTTCAGCTATGCTAAAGATGTGCATTCTTACAAGAGACATCCTCAGTAATGGTGAAGTCTGGCATTAGTGGCAGACTTAACAGGGTCTAGTTGAGCGTCGATCATGTTAGGAAGGGGGAAATGAAATTTCCTTGATCTGTGTCATTGAGCTGTAGGAGACAAAATTGGAACAATCCCTCTTAAAAGATGGTCTCCAGATCTGTATTCATGGAACCAGGGCAGATTTGGCATGAAGTGTGTAGGATGCAATACTTGACACTTGGGTGTACAAGGTTAAAAGAAGAATAAAGGCAGTGAGCTGGCAGAATCATTAGCGCGCCAGGCAAAATGCTTAGCAGCATTTCGTCTGGTGTTACGTTCAGAGTTCAAATTCCGCCGAGGTCTACTTTGCCTTTCATCCTTTCGGCGTTGATAAATTAAGTACCAGGAACGCACTGGGGTCGATGTAATCGACTTAATCCCTTTGTCTGTCCTTGTTGGTCCCCTCTGTGTTTAGCCCCTTGTGGGCAATAAAGAAATAAGAACAAAGGTTGATACATATATGTATGTGTGTGTGCATACGTGTGTGTGTGTATACACATGTGTATGTGTGTGTATGCAAGCACACATGCAGGGAATACACATTCACTCTGACTGTGATGAACTTACCTGGAGGAGGTGCTCCACTTGGTGGTGGAAATGAAGGCATTCCAGGAGGCATAGGAGGTGGTGGCATGCTTCCTGCAACAGGTGGCGGCACAGGTAATGATGAAGGTGGTGGCACAGGTGGAGGAGGGCCGGTTGCTGTTGAGACAATTGTTCCATTGGGCATTCCTGAAAAGTAACAGAACCAGAAGCACAATTGAAATGCACTGCACACTTATAAAACACACACACACACACACACACACACAAATATGTAAAAACAAATCGTATATTAGCATCATGATCATCATCATTTTCCATGCTTGCGTAGGTCAGACAGAATTCTTTGAGGCAAATTTTCTGACTGGATACCCTTCCTGTTGCTAACCTTTACCTGCTTCCAAGCAAGGTAATATTTCTCTTAGACTGGGCATATTTTCCACAGAAGACCAAAAGAAAATGTTGCCTGTATGATGGTGATGCTTGTTTATGTCCAGCATTGAAAATCCGCTTCCCTGCCACTGATGAGCGTTCACCTGCTGACCAGAACCAACTTTCATGGCCCTGAACCTAAAGACACTGTTGACCATGAAAACATTGCTAACCTTAGATTACCTGAGGTAATCTAAGCCACAGGTGCCCTGTACAAGCCACTATAGGTATTACTTTTCGCTTAGAACTTTCACTTGCCTATTTTTGCTAGCAGAGTAAACTGCAGTAACTTGAAATGAAGGGTTTTGCTCAAGAACACAATCCACCACCCGGTCCAGGAATTGAAACTACAATCTCATGACCACGAGTCCATGAGTCCAACACCCTAACCACAAAGAAACGTATCTCTACAGAAGTATTAATACTATTATATTATTTCTTGTATAAGTTTTATGCTGTTTCCTGTTTTAACTTTGGTTCTACCTTTGATTTCATAGCAATGTGTATGTTATATGCATATGGTTACACAGTGAAGGTGCATAGCTCAGTGGTTAGAGCATCAGGCTCACAATCATGAGGTAGTGAGTTCGATTCCCGGACAGGGCTATGTCTTGTGTTCTTGAGCAAGACACTTTATTTCACGTTGCTCCAGTTCACTGAGCTGTAGAAATGATTTGTGACGTCACTGGTGCCAAGCTGTATCGGCCCCTTTGCCTTTCCCTCGGATAACACTGGTGGCGTGGAGAAGGGAGGCTAGTATGCATGGCCGACTGTTGGTCTTCCATAAACAACCTTCCCCGAACTTGTGCCTCGGAGAGTAGCTTTCTAGGTGCAATCCCATGGTCAGTCATGACCGAAGGGGGTCTTTATGGTTACATAGGGTAATATTTTAGGGGTCTCTCAAAGATCAATTTCTGTAATTCAGCAATAGCCAGGTCCGAATGATGCCGAAATAAAGAGGTTCAAGCTATGCTATAGAATAAATAATACCAGATGCTAAAGTTAAGCGTCTGTTAAACAAGGGCCAGCACCCAGTTTTCATACCTGCTTCAGTTTATCTCCCTTCACATACATTGTTAAATCCGTTATGAAAGGCATTCTTCCATCAACATTTTATTTTTGTGAAAAGTGCTTATCACTGTTATTTTGACCAGGAGAGTCTCCAGAACTTATTGAAAGATTCGCCGAATAATAAATGTGATCTCTTCGGCTTTGCAGGGCGTTCTGATACTTTGTCACTAACATCTTCATCTTCTTTCTAGCTACTCCTACTCATTCTTATACCATGTGAAATAGCCATGTCGCCCTTCTACTATAACAAGACACCTGTGCCTCTCCTTCTATCGTGTTTTAGACCAGGTCTCAACAAGGGTCCACATGACTCTTCAGGGTCCATATAAGATTTTGTTGTTAAAATTTAGCTGCAACAGATTGGTTATATCTATACATTCTTTTACTCTTTTCTTTTACTCTTTTACTTGTTTCAGTCATTTGACTGCAGCCATGCTGGAGCACCGCCTTTAGTCGAGCTAATCAACCCCAGGACTTATTCTTTGTAAGCCTAGTACTTATTCTATCGGTCTCTTTTTGCCGAACCGCTAAGTTACGGGGACGTAAACAAACCAGCATAGGTTGTCAATCGATGGTGGGGGGACAAACACAGACACACAAACATACATACATATATATATACATATATGATGGGCTTCTTTCAGTTTCCGTCTACCAAATCCACTCACAAGGCTTTGGTCGGCCCGAGGCTATAGTAGAAGACACTTGCCCAAAGTGCTACGCAGTGGGACTGAACCCAGAACCATGTGGTTGGTAAGCAAGCTACTTACCACACAGCCACTCCTGCACCTATACTGCACAGAATATTTGAACATTCTTTTATACATTTCCTAATAATAATTAATTATAAAAATATAATAGATTTTAGACATCAAATGGCTATGAGGGTCCCACACCCTGCTCCCAAGTAAAATAGGAATCAAACGGGTCCACAGGCAAAACATAGTTGAAGACCACTTCCTTAGACTCTCGACACCTGGCATAAAGCCAGTTCCTTTTCTTCTTCAACTCCACTCAGTTGTGGAGTCTTTTTCTTTGTTTTGTGAATTACTTGGTAATCTCACAAATGCTAGCGCCAGAAAAAAAAAAAGCATTAGGCATTGGTATTAGGAAGTTCCATCCAGCTGTAGGAAGCATATGAATGCAGACACTGGAGCCTGATGTAGAACTCTGGCTCATTGGATCCTGTCAAGTCATTCATCCGATGCCAGCATAGAAGATGGGTAAAGAGTAAAGACCCTTTGGTTATGAATGACCATGGGATTGCACCAAAAAGTTCCCCTCTGAGGAACAAGTCCAGACAAGGTTGTTTATAGAAGACCAGCAGTTGACCATGAATACCAGCCTCCTCTCTCCATGCCACCGATGTTGTCTAAGGGAAAAGCAAAGACCAATACGGCTTGGCACCAGTGACATCACAACTCATTTCTACAGCTGAGTGAACTGGAGCAACATGAAATAAAGTGTCTTGCTCAAGAACACAACACACAGCCCGGTCCAGGAATCAAGCTCACCATTTCATGATTGTAAACCCAACTCACTAACCACTGAGCCATATGCCTTCACACACACACACACACACAGCAACAGTCTTTCAAGACTTGCCATAATGTCACCTCCCTCTTTACTACATTCCCCACCTCAGTCAAGAACGCTTTTTATTTGTCTTGCAAGTTACTTGATGACCTCACAAGTGCCAGTACTATGAAAAAAAAACACACACTACACACTGTAAGGTAACTGATGCTAGGAAGAAACATCCAGCCATAGAAAATTGTACCAAAGCAGACATTGGTGCTTGATTGTAGTCCTCCACTTGTTGGATCCTATCAAACTAATACAGGGGTCGCCAATCTTTTTTGACCATTGACCCCCTTTAGCCACTTCTCCTTCCACATCAACCACCCCTGTCATTTAAAATACCTTAATACCCTACCGTACCATATCTTAAATGCATTCCGGGTACTGACACTGGCAATTAAAATGTTAGCTAAAATATACAGGTACGACAAATTAAGAAATTCTATTGAAGATGACACACTTTTTACATATAAAACTACGTGGACGAGTATTAAGCTTTCAATTTTTATGAAATTGTTTTTACGGTTAGAAAATGTGAAAAAGGCATCATATTGCTGGAATATGTTTTATTGAAATTGACAACATCAATGTGAGGGATGGGCATGGCACGGACTAAGTATTTCATCTGGGTGAGCTGGTCTTTCGCATGCCAACCCCCAGTCAACCCCTTGGCTCTCATGGACCCCCTGTAATTCCTTGCTGAACCCTAGGGGGTCCCTCGGATCCCTTTTGGCAATCCCTAGTCTAATATATGCCAGTATGGAAAATGGATATGAAAGTGCAAATCTAAGTAAAAGGTTTAGAGTTTAATCTTCCCTCAACAAAAAAATTTAACAGAAAACAAAAGCAGAAAATGTAAATAAACTACTGTTAAGGTGATGCTGCAGTCTGAAAACAGGTTGAAAGTACTTACCAATGCTGATGTTATTTGCCAGGGACATCATAGGGGTTTGGCATACAGGCGGAGGAGGTGGTGGTGGAGCAAATGATGATGGAGGGACTGGAGCAGGAGGTTGTTGGGGAGGTGGAGGAGCATCTGCAAACAACTGATGAGGTCTGTCGGTGAGAGAGAGTGGATTCTGGGCAGCCAAGAGACGTTCTGAAATGAAAAGGAAATGGTGAGAGAAAGGCTTCAAAAATATTTTTACAAGAATTAAGACAATCAAAATACATCAATTTTCCATCGGATTTTGTCGAGGCAGGCTTTTTCTATGGGCAGATGCCCTTTCTGTCACCAACCTTCATCTAACTCCACAAGAAAAGACGTTTCTGTAGAAGATTGTAAACAAAGAACACTGCTTGCACCACAGTGACACTTGTTTTTATAACTATCGTGTGATGTCAAAGCAAGGAGGGAGACATTAACACACACACGTGCGCGCACGCACACACACATGTAAACAGAGTTAGCGGTTATAGTAACCAACTAAGGGATAAAAATATCCGTATATACTATCAGTATCCGTTATCTGTATTATCCCCGGGCAATGGTGTGCAGGCACTCCATACACATAGAATGCAGATAACAACAGGATAAACAAGAGTTTATCAGGAAACAAATGCAAGTAATTAGAAAATGGAGAAAACCACAGATTAACAAACACATCGATTGGGCCACATTTATAGCTTATTTTTTAATACAAAGCATCACATAACAAAATAGGTGACGTAACATATCTTACAGCCATTACTGATCGGTTGCCAAAAGTCTATAAATAAATGCAAGAATAAAGTTCTTTTGCCTACAGGCCCTGTAACCCCTGATGGTAAATTATTTGCTCTTAACATATTGGACATCCAGACTATTTGTCTATGCCACGTTTTCTTTCCTTTTCCTTCTGCCCTTTGTTTATATTCTATGCTCTTGTTTTCGCTCTGATGAAGACCCTTTGCCTTAATTCAAATGCCCCATGAAGATGAAGATCTTTATTCTCGCATTTATTTATAGACTGCATTTTGGCAACCGATCAGTAATGGCCGTGAGATATGTTACGTCACCTATTTTGTTATGTGATGCTTTGTATTAAAAAATAAGCTATAAATGTGGTCCAATCAATGTGTTTGTTAATCTGTGGTTTTCTCCATTTTCTAATTATTTGCATTTATATATATGCATATATATAAATATGGCGCAGGTGTGGCTGTGTGGTAAGTAGCTTGCTTACCAACCACATGGTTCCGGGTTCATTCCCACTGCGTGGCACTTTGGGCAAGTGTCTTCTGTTATAGCCTCGGGCCGACCAAAGCCTTGTGAGTGGATTTGGTAGACGGAAACTGAAAGAAGCCTGTCGTATATATGTATATATATATATATATATGTGTGTGTGTGTATGCTTGTGTGTCTGTGTTTGTCCCCCCCAACATCGCTTGACAACCGATGCTGGTGTGTTTACGTCCCCCGTAACTTAGCGGTTCGGCAAAAGAGACCGATGGAATAAGTACTAGGCTTACAAAGAATAAGTCCTGGGGTCGATTTTCTCGACTAAAGGCGGTGCTCCAGCATGGCCGCAGTCAAATGACTGAAACAAGTAAAAGAGTAAAAGAGTAAAGAGTGTGTATATATATATATATATATATATATATATATATCTGGGAGATTATACAAAAAATAACAACAGACGAGGACAGGTGGTGTAAATAACAAAAGTATATATTAGTATGACGCTCGGGAATACGGAAAGTCTTTGACGTTTCGAGCTACGCTCTTCAACAGAAAGAATACGGAGACAAGGAGAAAAACACGGAGAAAAAAAAAATTGATATATATATATATCATATATATATATATATATCATATATATATATATCATTCGCCATGATAGATCGCTAGCCTCTACACATTCTTTATTTTCTCTCCTTGTTCCTTTCTGTGATTCTTTCTCAGTCTAGTAATGATGAAAATCCCCCTCACCTGCAGCAGAACCGTGTTTTTCTCCTTTGATGTCTTTTTTGAAAGCATATGAAATGGTAATTGGTCTGTTACATAAATACTGTCCATTCATAGCCTCGATAGCAGCATCAGATGCTTCAAAACTGGCAAAGTTTATGAAAGCATAACCTTTGGAATTGCCTGTGTCCAAATCTCGCATGATCTAAATGAAGAGAGAAAGTGAAACATAAACAACATGAAATGGCATCTATTCTATAGATCAGTGTTTCTCAACCTTTTTACCCTTGCGTAACCCTTAAAATAAATTACATGTCTTAAGGAACCCCCGCACAAAAAATATTATATACCATATCTTTCTCGTTTTATTTTCATTGTAGTTCACATGGTAAATATCATATATATGCGGTTGTTACATTTTTTTGATAACATAATAGGTTAGATAGGCTCACAAGGTTTTGGTCAGCCCGAGGCTATAGTAGAAGACACTTGCCCAAGGTGCCACGCAGTGGGACTGAACCCAGAACCATGAGGTTGGTAAGCAAGCTACTTACCACACAGCCACTCCTGCGCCTATGGTGAAATAAATTAGTATTTCAGTCAGGAAACTCTAAAATGCACCTGTGCCAGTGCTGTGTTAGTGTACCTGAGCCAGTGGCACATAAAGAGGACCCAGCACACTCTGTAAAGTGGTTGGCATTAGGAAGGGCATCCAGCTGCAGAAACCTTGCCACAAACGGTAATTGGAGTCTAGATGCTCCTGTCAAACCGTCCAACCCATGCCAGCATGGAAAACAGATGATGATGATGATGATGACTATGTTTATTAATTAGTGCCAGCCACAAGTGGTGTCTTTGCTGTCACCTTCACACCTTGGTAGATAGGTGAAATAAAAGATCCAAGAATTAGCGATTGTGTAGTTACTCGTGGCTCTTAAACAATGCCTCAATAATATACTCCCCTAACTCATTCAAACCTGGAAAACTGACTGTAAAACAAACAAACAAATGGATGAGTAAAATGCATCTGAAGCTGGGGTTTGTTGGAAGAGAAGGTTTTGATAAATGTATTTTACTCACCTTTGGTATTTGTAAGATGACACCAAAAGCGCTGAATGTGTCGTATAATAACTTTTCATCAACTTCTGGATCCAGGTTACCGATGAAGATGTTGGCCCCAACATCAAGGTTTTTCTGATGGGCTGATGCCTGCAAATAAGCAATACCAAACAATGATGATGATAATAATAATAATTGTAGTAGTAGCAGCAGTAGTCCTTTCTTCTATAGCCAGAAAGCCTGAAATTTTGGGGGAGTGGGGCCAGTCGATTGGATCGACCTCCAGTACACAACTGGTACTTAAGTCATTGACCCCGAAAGGATGAAAGGCAAAGTTGACCTTGGTGGAATTTGAACTCAGAACATAAGGACAAACGAAATACTGCTAAGCATTTCGGCCGGCATGCTAACAATTCTGCTAGCTTGCCATCATAATAATAATAATAATAATAATATAATAATAATAATAATAATAATAATAATAATAATAATAATAATAATACTTTCTACTTTCGGCACAAAGCCTGAAATTTGGTGCAATTGATTACATTGATCCCATGTTTAACTGGCAGTATTTTATCAAATCTAAAAGAAGAGCAAAGTCACACTTGGTGGAATTTGAACTCAGGACAGAAAGATGGATGGAAAGCCTCCAAGCATTTCATCTGGCAGGCTAACAATTCTGCGAGCTTGCCACCTTGATAATCCTTTCTATGATAGGCACAAGGCCTGAAATTTGTAGTGGGGGGGGGGTACTTGATTACATCAACCCCAGTACTCAATTGGTACTAGCTTTATTGACCCCGAAAAGAATGAAAGGCAAAGTCAACCTTGGTGGGATTTGAACTCAGAACATGTTGTTGGCACTCCGTCGCTTACGATGTCGAGGGTTCCAGTTGATCCGATCAACGGAACAGCCTGCTCGTGAAATTAACGTGCAAGTGGCTGAGCACTCCACAGACACGTGTACCCTTAACGTAGTTCTCGGGGATATTCAGCGTGACACAGTGTGACAAGGCTGACCCTTTGAATTACAGGCACAACAGAAACGGGAAGAAAGAGTGAGAGAAAGTTGTGGTGAAAGAGTACAGCAGGGCTCACCACCATCCCCTGCCGGAGCCTTGTGGAACTTTAGGTGTTTTCGCTCAATAAACACTCACAACGCCCTGTCTGGGAATCGAAACCGCGATCCTATGACCACGAGTCCGCTGCCCTAACCACTGGGCCATTGCGCCTCCACAAGAACTCAGAACATAGCAACAGACAAAATACCACGAAGCATTTTGCTCAACATTCTAACGATTCTGTCAGCTTGCCACCTTAATAATAATAAGACGAACCCTTTCTACTATAGGCACAAGACCTGAAAGGAGCTAGTTGATTCTATCGACCCCAGTGCTGAAAAGGATGAAAGGCAAAATTGACCTCAGAACATAAAGATGGATAAAATGCCAATAAGCAGCTTGTCTGATGTGCTAATGATTTTGCCAGTCCACTACCTTTTCATATTCTTTTCTACTAAAGGCAAAAGACCTGAAATTTTAGGGAAGGGGCTGGACCATTACATCAACCCCTGTGCTCAACTAGAACTTGTCTTACTGACTGCAAAAGGATGAAAGTCAAGGTCAACCTAAATGAAATCTGAACACAGACATGAATGCCACTCAGCCTCTTGTCCAGGGTGCTAATGATGGTACCAGCTTAACACCTCATGTTTTAAATTCTAATAGAGGGCCAGAAAAGACGGAAGGCAAAGTTGACCTCGGTGGAATTTCAATACAATAATAATTGCTTCGAGTTTTTGGCACACAGCCAGCGATTTTAGCAGGAGGGGACTAGTCAATTACATCAACACCAGTATGTGACTGGTACTTTATTTTATTGACACTAAAATGATGGCAGCAAAGTTACTATCAGTGGAATTTGAACTCAGAATGTAAAGAGCCACAAGAAATACCATTAATCAATTTGTCTGGTGTGCTAACGATTCTGCCAGTTTGCCACCTTAATAATAATAATAATAATAATAATAATAATAATAATAATAATAATGATAATAATAATGATAATAATAATAATAATGGTTTCAAATTTTGCCACAGGGGCAGCAATTTTGGGCAAGTTGATTAGATCGACCCCAGTGTTCAACTGGTATTTATTTTATAGACCCCAAAAGGATGAAAGGTAAAGTCAACCTCAGCAGAATTTGAACTCAGAATGTAGCAACAGATGAAACACTGCTAAGCATTTTGTTCCGGCATTTTAATAATAATAATATCTCTTCATATTGCTCATGGTAGCAAAATTACACTCCCAAAGTTAGCCATCATACGATGGGTAAACACTCTACTTCTAAAATAATCACAAATTTCCACTGGTTTAGTAAAACAGTATCAACTTTTTACATAGAAATATATCAAAATGTTATTTCAAACACAAGGACACAACATGCTACCAGGTATTGAACTCGGGGTCTTATGATTGTCAGCCAAATACACTGACCACTAAACCACATGCCTTCGCTACAAATGGACATCGTTAACATCAACCACAGTACTGAGTGGACTGGGTGCTTTTTTCTCACCGTTACATTTGATTCCATTTAAACCCATTAGATCTGTTGATTCCATAATCAGCCCTTATGAAATGTGGACATGCATTCAGAGTTAATATGGGAGACGGGGGGGGGGGAGGTTAGAGGGAAGTGAAATATTTACCTTGTTTACTCGTATTGGCTTGCCATACAGTTTGATCATGTTCATTATTTTAATGGCATAATCTGCATCTTCTTCTCCCATAAACTCAACAAACCCATATCCTTGGTGGCTCTGAGTGACTCGGTCTTTAGGCATATGTACATTCACTGCAGAATAAAACAACACAACAACAAGAAACAATTAAGCACAATAATAATAGACATGTTTTTCTGCTAGCTCGTTGCCTTAAAGATGACAATATTAATAACAATAATAATCGTTTCTGCTGTAGGCACAAGGCCTGAAACTTTTTGGGAGGGGACTAGTAGTTAATTTCATCAACCCGGTTCCACTGGTACTTAATCTATCGACCTTGAAAGGATGAAAGGCAAAGTCGACCTTGACGGAATTTGAACTCAGAACGTAGCAACAGATAAAATACTGCTAAGCATTTCACCAGGTGTGCTAACAATTCTGCCAGCTCACTGCCTTAACTAATAATAATAATAATAATAATAATAATAATAATAATAATGAGGAGGAGGAGAAGAAGAAGAAGACTTTATTATTTTGGGACAAGGCTAACAATTTTGGGGAGGGCATTAGTGAATTACAATGGCCCCAGTACTTGACCTGTTACTTTATTCTACTGACCCCCAAAAGGGATTCCATAGAAGAAGAAGAAGAAGAAGAAGAAGAAGAAGAAGAAGAAGAATCTTTTCTGTTATAGGCACAAGGCCTGAAATTTTGCAAGAGGAGGCTAGTTGGTACGTATTTTATCGACACCCTGAAAGGATGAAAGTCGACAGCGGTCATCATCATCATCATTATAATCATCATTGTTTAATATCAATTCTCTATGCATTCAAGGGTTGGATGGTACGACTGGAACCAGTGAACCAGAGGACTGCACTGAGCTCCAATGTCAGCTGTGGCAGGAGGGTTTCTACAGCTGGATGCTCTTCCTACACACACACAACTGGCTTCTTTCAGTTTCCATCTACCAAGTCCACTCACAATTCTTTGGCGAGCCTAAGACTATAGTAGAAGACATTTGCTCAAGGTTCTAAGCAGTGGGACTGAACCCAGAACCATGTGGTTGGGAAGCAAGCTTCTTACCACACAGCTATGCCTACACCTGATATGCATATATATATATCTGTAAAAATATGTGACACTTATTCAGTAGCCATGATAAAACTCTGAGTTTCGGATGCCAGTGTGGGGGGTCAACGCCAACATCTCTTCAGTTATCCGGATAACTGAAGAGATGTTGGCGTTGACCCCCCACCCTGGCATCCGAAACTCAGAGTTTTATCATGGCTACTGAATAAGTGTCACATATTTTTACAGATAAATTCCTCTATTTGCATAATATCGAGGTTTCTTTCTTTCTTTTGTTGCCATTCCTGTCAAATATATATATATATATATATATATATATATATATATATATATATATATATATGGGAGAATGTACAAAAAAACAGCAACAGACGAGGACAGGTGGTGTAAACAACAAAAGGATGTATTAGTATGACGCTCGGGAATAGAGAAAGTCTTTGACGTTTTGAGCTACGCTCTTCAACAGAAAGAATACGGAGACAAGGAGAAAAACATGGAGAAAAAAATTGAATAGTGTTCAGTCAACGGTCAATCATATATATATATATATATATATATATATATATATATATATATATGATAGGCTTTTTCCAGTTTCTGTCTACTAAATCTACTCACAAGGCTTTGGTAAGCTCACAACTGTAGCAGAAGACATTTGACCAAGATGCCTTGCAATGCGACTGAACCTGAAACCACGTGGTTTGAAAGTAAACTTCTTAAAGACAAAAATGAAAGTAATGAAACAAATAACATCTAAAACATGAACTGGAAAAAACTGACGAAACAAAATCTTATCTTACCGACAGGTCCTGCTTGTAGGAATAACTCCCACAAAATTGCTTCTGTAACTTTTTCATCAAGACTGCCCACATACACTGTGGCATCTGAAATGAAATAAAAAATTTAATTTACATTTAAACCTTTAACATTTAAAGCAGCCATATCCGGCCAAAAATATTCTGTCTCTTTTCAAAGAAACAATTGTAATATCAATTTGACTTCTTTCCTCGTTTAGATTATTACTTTCATTATTCACTTTGCAGGGCTTCTTACCTTGGAATTGTGTAATCAGTGCCAGGAGACTAAGGGTCCCACCTTCAGCTACAAGGGGGTCCCACCTTCAGCTACAAGGGGGGGGCCCACCCACAACTACAATGCTATCATTTAAAATTTTTTTTTGTTATAAGTATTCTTTTCAACTGTCTACAAACACAGTCAGGCTGAAATAATTAATGCATTCTTCCAAGCGTGAATAAAAAATGATCAAACTTGAGGGGACGGGCGCCTTAGATATGAACATGGGCCCCCATATATGGATTCTAATGGCGTAGGGGCCCACTTGCCATCGGGTAAGCTGGCTACCTGGCCAGTCTGCCACTGAGTGTAATGTTCCCATTTATATCGTTCAAAGTCTTATGGATCTCCTTTTGATTTTGGCACACCACACTAGTCAAGATCTGGCATAATGTGCCAATGAGCTGAGAGACAGGACTATAACTATCCTCTCAATCTCTCTCTCTCTTTATATATATATATATATATATATATATAGAGAGAGAGAGAGAGAGAGAGAGAGACAGAGAGAGAGAGAGAGAGAGATAGAGATCTATATATAAAACCCATGCCAGCATGGAAAGCAGACGTTAAATGAAAATGATAATACATACATATATATATATATATAAACTAAATAATAGATGCGCCCTTTTAAAGCCTAGCCAGGCTCATGGGCCCGGTTTCCTGGTTTCTATGGCGTATGTGTTTCTCAGCTGGACGGGACGCCAGTCCATCACAGCGATACTCGTTTTTGCCAGCTGAGTGAACTAGAGCAGTGTGAAATGAAGTATTTTGCTCAAGAAGACAACGCATCGCCAGGCCCAGGAATCAAACCACAATCTTACAATCATGATGCCGACACCCTAACCACTAGGCCACGCGCCTCCACTATAAATATATATATTTGGAAGGGCATCGAGCCATAAAAACCATACCAAAACAGGGTAGCCTGGTGCAGTCTTCTACCTGGCCAACTCCTGTCAAACACAGCCACTCCTGTGCATATATACATATCTACACACATATATTTATATATAAATTTCTGTTACCAATCCTCCCCAAGTAAGGTAATATTTTCCCCAAGGTCAGACAGGTTTCCAAAAACATTGGAAATGTATGTCACAGCTGGATGATAGTGATACGGTCAGGACGGCGAAACTGTTCTGCATGCAATTGTACAATGTCCGAAGATTTCGGAACTCTGGGCTTATGTCGAATATCTGTTGTCACATCTAAGAAGAGTACAATTGTCATCTGAATCTATAATTAAGATCCCTCCACCACCCTCTTCTCTTAACAGGTCTGCTCCTCCCTGTTGAGGGAAGAGCAGACCTTATTTTCTCTCGGTGGTAGCTATCACAAAAGAGATAGTGTGGAAGATGAGAGTGAAAGGGATTGGGACAGGTATTTTGATCTCCAGCCTTGGGTTGGTTGACTTTTTCCACACGCTCGGACAGTGCTGTTAGTGCTCCACTGGCACAGGTGCCAGTCATCGAATATGGTTCAATTACGATTTCGATTTCACTTGTCTCAACACGTCTTCGCAAGCAGAGTCTAGTGTCCAATGAAGGAGAGGTTGGCATGGGTGCCAGTTGTCAGATTCGGTTCGATTTCAATTTCAGATTTCAAATGTCAAATTCCAAATTCACTTGCCTCAACATCGCAAGCAGGGTTTCTAGTGCCCAATGAAGTAAAGATACGAATTAGTGAACTGGCTACACTTCTGGTAGAGGTCACAGATTATGCTCTCACTTGCCTTGCCAGGTCTTCTCACGTACTGCATATTTCCAAAGGTCCCGGTCACTGGTCATTGCCTCAGTGAGGCCTAAAGTTCGGAGGTCATGCTTCACCACCTCATCCCAGGTCTTCCTGGGTCTACCTCTTCCACAGGTTCCCTCAACTGCTAGGGTGTGGCACTTTTTTACACAGCTATCCTCATCCATTCCTGCCACATATCCATACTAGCGTATTTGTCTCTCTTGCACACCACAACTGATGCTTCTTAGGTTCAACTTTTTTCTCAAGGTACTTACACTCTATCAAGTATGCACACTGACATTACACATCCATCGGAGCATACTGGCTTCGTTTCTTGCGAGCTTACGCATGTCCTCAGCAGTCACGGCCCATCTTTCACTGCCATGTAGCATGGCTGTTCGTACACATGCGTCATACAGTCTGCCTTTTACTCTGAGTGAGAGGCCCTTTGTCACCAGCAGAGGTAAGAGCTCTCTGAACTTTGCCCAGGCTATTCTTATTCTAGCAGCTACACTTTCAGTGCACCCTCCCCTGCTACAAACTTGGTCACCTAGATAGCAGAAGCTATCAACTACTTCTAGTTTTTCTCCCTGGAGTGTGGCAAAGGTTGTTTTCTGCGCATTTTCAGTGTTTATTGCTCCTGAGCATCTGCCACATACAAAAATTATCTTGCTAGTTAGCCTTCCTTTGATATTGCTGCACCTCTTATATGTCCATAGCTTACACTGGGTACATCTTATGGAGTTTCTACCTACGCCTTTTCTACAGATCGAGCAGGGCCATCTACCTAAAGGGGTTTGTGTTTTGTCTACCTTCCTACTTATTAGGACTTTGGTTTTAGCTAGGTTGACTCTAAGGCCCTTCGATTCTCGTCCTTGCTTCCACACCTGAAACTTCCCCTCTAGTTCTGATAGTGACTCAGCAATTAGTGCAAAGTCATCAGCATAGAGGAGCTCCCAGAGGCATCCCGTCTTGAATTCCTGTGTTATTGCCTGGAGGACTATGATAAATAGGAGGGGGCTGAGGACTGAACCTTGGTGGACCCCTACCTCTACCCGGAATTCTTCACTGTACATGTTGCCAACCCTCACCTTACTGACAGCGTCCCTGTACATGGCTTGCACAGCTCTCACTAACCACTCATCTATCCCTAGTTTCCTCATTGACCACCAGATAAGGGAGCGAGGAACCCTGTGAAAGGCTTTCTCCATATATATATATATATATATATATATATATATATATAAATATATATATATAGCAATGAGAAAATGGAGGAGAATATGCGGTACCCATCGACTTGCAGACAATGTATTCCGTTGATTAATCTGTTTATTTTATAACTAAATTGACAAAAAACACAATATACAGACACTTATGACATACTATGTCATATTAATTAAGATTTCAAATTTAAAGGACATTTAGCAATTGGAGAAGGGACAAAAACTTACAGCTGTTTCGGTCTAGCGTTGGCATGCCCCATTCTATCTCTATAGCTCCAATACGCCGGAGTAATTAGTAGATGAAAATGATGTAATGGGGGTACATGCATGATTCGCTAGGCCTCTTCAGAGATTTACAAAATTCAATACAAATATAAAATAAGAATAAAGTAAAAATAAAAAATGAAAATATAAAAATATAAGGCACATAAAAAAGCCTACAAAAAGTATATAAAACCATATAGGTAGTTATAAAAACTCCAATATACATGCCTATGCATGTATACATAACCATACGTAGATATATATGGATGCAAAAGCATAGATAGATGAGTACATATGTGTGCCCACATGCACACCAAAAGCGGCGGATGGAATAAGTACAGGTGTCGATTTGTTCGGCTAAACTCGTCGATGTAGTGCCCCAGCATGGCCACAATACAATAACCGATACGAGTATTATATTATGTGTGTGTGTGGCTTAGTCAAGAGGAAGGGCAATAACCCCGTGACCAATTCCGAGGACAACGATACCGAAATAGGAAGGTATTCTGAAACCGGAGATATTGCCAACTGATTAGACCCCGCTAAATGGACGCAAGGTTCCACCTGGTGGTCCTAAGACGGGCGGTGGCTTAAGCCTACCACCAACTAGGTCGAGGCGGAATTTGAACCCACGGTTCAAGGAGCCAAAACAAATGCCGCAACGGGTCCTTATCCGACGTTAACAATTCCGCTACTAAGAATCGATCACCGTCCGACACTAGTTCTTCCTCTTAAAAATCCTGGTTGAAGTCAACCTCGACGTGATGTCGACTCTGAAAGCAAACAGATGGTATAAAATACCTCATGGTGTTTCGCCTAACACCCTAACGATTCCGCCAATTCTGCCGGTTGTATGGACAGACGGACATGTATGCATTCCGTAAAGGTACAAGACATAATTAATGGGCATCGGCATTGATCAGAGATGTCATGTTGATGTTATATTTATAAATATATATAAATACACACACATACAGGTATTTCAAGGAGTCTAATCAAACATCTCACACGTATATTTTTACTTGCGGACATCGTTTAGTTGACAAAATACATGCTGCCCCGTTTACCGGCAATTACGGTTTAGCAATCGGGATAACGATACGTCGGGCTCTTTGAGCAACAGACAACGAAAAATATATAATACTTGTCAGTAACGAAAAAAAAACGATTGATGTAATGGTAAACTGTAAGGAATTACAATGAAAGAAACAATAAATAGAAACCTTGATTTCGTTCCGCGATCGGTCCTGCCGCCATATTCAAGACAAAACATTGTTTGCTGCTGTAACTACAGTAAAGACAGAGGTCAGACCAGTACAGCACCGGGTCCTCAAACGAATAGAACTGTGAACGATAAAAAAGTAATGATTGATGATGATTCGCTTTTTCTCTTTTCTCTTTTGACTGTTTCAGTCATGTGACTGTGGCCATGCTGGAGCACCACCTTTAGTCGAGCAAATCAACCCCAGGACTTATTCTTTGTAAGTCTAGTACTTATTCTATCGATCTCTTTTTACCGAACCGCTAATGTTACGGGGACGTAAACACACCAGCATTGGTTGTCAAGTGATGTTGGGGGGACAAACACAGACACACAAACATATACACGCACATACATATATATATATATATATATATACATATATACGACGGGCTTCTTTCAGTTTCCGTCTACCAAATCATCTTAAACGGCTGCTGGCAACCCAAGGCTATAGTAGAAGACACTTGCCCAAGGTGCCACGCAGTGGGACTGAACCCGAAACCATGTGGTTGGTAAGCAAGCTACTTACCACACAGCCACATTAATAATAATAATAATAATAATAATAATAATAATGATGATGATGATGATGATGATGATGATCCTTTCTATTATAGGCACAAGGCCTGAAATTTGGGGGAGCGGTATAGTCGATTACATCGACCCCAGTGTCCAGCTGGTGCTTATTTCAATGACCCTGAAAGGAAAAAGGCGAAGTCAGCCTTGGTTGAATTTGAACCCAGAAGGTAAAAACAAACAAAATTCCACTAAGCATTTTCTCTGACGGGCAAATGGTTCGGCCAGCTCAGTGTACAAAAATAAATAAATAAATAAATAATAATAACAACAACAACAACAACAATAATAATAATAATAATAATCAACCTTTCTATTATAGGCACAAGGCCAGACATTTGAGGGGAGGGGACTAGTTGGTTACATTGACCCCAGCATTTCGCTGGTACTTAATTTATTGACCCTGAAAGGTTGAAAGGCAAACTCGACCTCAGCAGAATTTGAACTCTGAGTGTAGTGGCACACGAAATACCGCTAAGCATTTCAACCAGCGTGCTAACAATTCAGCCAGCTCGCCGCCTTAATAATAATAATAATAATAATAATAATAATAATAATAATAATAATAATAATAATAATAATAATAATAATAATAATAATAATAATAATAATAATAATAATAATAATAATAATAATAATAATAATAATAATAATAATAATAATAATAATAATAATAATAATAATAAATGCCTGGATGCAGTAACAGGCAGTGGCTCTCATGGCTTCTGATCTTAATTGATTGGAAGTGTTATCATGTACATTGTTTTGTCTTGGTATAAAAAGATGGGCTACAGCAAATATTCTGCTTAATACCATAGCTTTGCTTGTCAGTTGTTTGACCTTAACCAGTTGAACATGTCCCTTGGTGGCTGACGATATGTGCATCTCTGATCATGAGCAGAAGTAGTGGGGGAGCATCATAGCCATGTGTTGAGAGGGATTCTTTGGGGGTTTGAATAATTCACCTTTGGAAACATGGGTGTTTCGTTCAACATCCTTAACTCTTATTCAAGGACTTTTCTAGTGGGATGCTAGTCGACCTGAAGAAAATTCTAACTGGGCCCCACCTGCAAGGTCATGTGCTCTTTATCTTGATATGAGACCACTATGTCGCGCACATATGGTTGTGATGCATGTGCCTGGTGTACCCTTATCAGACAGGTAGTCATGATGAGTATACTGGGGTTTGTATATTTGTACCCCAGTGTCACTTTGATGGCATGCCCTGCTCTCTCACTGAATAATAATAATAATAATAATAACAATAATAATAATAATAATAATAATAATAATAATAATAATAATAATATTTGTTGACATTTTCTCTTTCTTTCTTGATAACATGTTGATCTGCTGGCACTGTCACATTGATTATTAGGAACTCTTGCTTGTTCCTCCTGAAGGCTACTATATCAGGCCTTTGGTGCTCTAGCACCTTTTCTGTCTGGGTGACCGGAAAATTGAGATCACCAATATGTGGCAGCTGTGAGAGTCAAACATAAAGGTCGTTCTTCTTGTCATCAGAGCCGTGGGTTCAATACCACCTAACCTAAATAAACACCTGGGCACTTTAGAATTACCCTACAATCTTGGTGGTGTGTTGTAAAGACCAGTTTTACTTGAAACTGCATAAAGTATTGTTTGTCTCAGGTTCTTGTTGTGACTTGACAGACAGTACAAACCTCCAGAAGACACAATATCTTCAATCTACATCATAATCTTGGATATATAGTAATATTAATAATCCTTTCCGTTATAGACACATGGCCCCAAATTTTGGTGGAAGAGGGCTACTCAATTGCCTCAATCCCTAGAACTTGATTGATATGTACTTCATTGACCCTCAAAGGGCAAAGTTGAAGGTGGGCACCTTGGCCAAGTGTCTTCTGCTATAGCCTTGCATGTATGAAAGACTGCAACTTTACTCTTTGCTTAATGCATCTTTTCAAGTACAGAAAATCGCCACATCTCCCCATCCCTTGTCATTTCCCCAGTGAGGTCCAGTGTCCGAAGATCCTTTCTCACCACTTCATTCCCTGTCTTCTTGAGTCTACCCATATATATGTGTGTGTGTGTGTGTGTATGTATGTACATGATGGGATTCTTTCAGTTTCTATCTACCAAATCCACTCGCAAAGATTTGTTCAGCCGAGAGATATAGTAGAAGAAATCTGCCCAAGGTGCCATGCAGTGGGACTGAACTCAGAACCATGTGGCTGGGAAGCAACCTTCTTACCACACAGCCATGCCTACACCTTTTCACAATACTTATCTTGTCATGGATATATGAATTACTTCAATGAATTTGAGAACTTAACGAAAGTTTCTTTGAAAGTATCTTATTTTTATCTCTGGAAATTGAATACAGTAATCTCGCACCATAGCGTGGTTCACCTATCGCAGTTTATCGTTTAAGCTTATGTTGATTCCTCCGTGGTGTTGTTTTTCATTTATAATAAAATAAATATATACAAATTATAAAAATAATTTTAAAAATACAGTACAGTACTGTTTCTACTTCGTGGATTTTCGTCTATTGCAGGGCTTTTGGAACGTAACACCTGCAATTGTCAATGATTTACTGTATTGTCTGAGCACATTGAGGAGTTTACAGAAGATTTATTGGCAAGCTGGCAGCATGGTCAGAGCATCAGAAAATATGGTTTGTGGTATTTCATTCTTTCTCTTAATGCCCTGTATTCAAATACTGCTGAGGTCAACATTTAGCATTGATAAAATAATGTACCAGTTGAATACTAGGTACTAACGATTCTACCAGGTCGCCAACTAGTCAATTGATAATTCTAAGAAGTGAAACAGAACCAGTGCATGTGTTTATTATTGGCATTATGACCCTCCCAAGATACAACAAAATCTGTTTCAACACATGAGTTCACATTTAGAATTTTGCAAACCAAATACATAAGCTAAGTTCTGTTAACCCTTTAGCATTTAAACTGGCCATATCAGACCCAAAGATTCGTCCTATGTTCTGTTGGAAATGATCAGATATCAGCCTATCAAGAATACCTTACAAAGTTATTCTAGAAATAAACAATCACATGATTAAAATCTCAAAATGGAAACATAGTACATAATTAATTCAAAAGAATATGAATCAATAATTATTACATTTGACTGAGTAATCTAAATGCTAAAGGGTTAATTGCTTTCTTGTCTTAAAAGAAACCCAACTGACTTATTTCTAGATCATGAACATTAAATGTCAAAGGGAAATATGTGGTTTGCGTGCCATTGTTTCGCCACACTCCTGACTAACCTAGGATGAAACGCCAGAAATTACTTCTATCCAGAGTTGCCTCCCATGCTTCTCCAAAAAAACAGCAAAATGCTATTTAACACTGGCAGTGTCATCGTTTTTGCATTTGGTTGGCAACGTTCTTGATGTGAATTCTTTGTGTTGAAACAAATCTTGTTGTGTCTTGGGAGGGTCATTATGCCAACAACAACAACAATAATAATAATAAGAAGAAGAAGAAGAAGAAGAAGAAATCAATCTACCTAACAAATACGAAGAAGAAGAAGAAGAAACAACAAAAGCTATAAAACAAATGAAATCCAAACTAAAACTAGAACAGCAACGGACCATGATAAAACGATGGCAAGAAAAGCCCCTACATGGTAAATACTGGGCTAAACTAAATGCGAAAGAAATAGACAGAGAAAAATCCCAGCAATGGCTGAGAAGCTCAGGACTCAAAGCAGAGACTGAAGGATTTTTAATTGCTGCACAAGACCAAAGCCTCCCCACCAGAAATTACCAAAAACACATAATGAAAAGAAATATAACAAGTAACTGTAGAATATGTGGAGATCGACAAGAAACAATAAATCATATTATCTCTGGCTGCCCAGTCCTGGCTAAGAAGGAATATATTCACAGACACGACAGAGCTGGGACCTATATACACTGGAAGCTATGCCAACATTATGGAATAGCAACAGAAAAAAGATGGTATAAACACACGCCAGAAAAGGTCACAGAAAACGAGAAAGCAACCATACTCTGGGATATGCCAATACACACAGATAGAGAAATTAAGGCAAATAGACCAGATATAGTTGTCAAAGATCATGAAGGAAAAAAATGCCTTCTAATTGATGTTTCAATACCAGCAGATGACAACGTTTCTCTAAAAGAAATGGAAAAACTTTCAAAATACAAAGACCTGGAAATAGAGATAACTCGAATGTGGAATCTAAAAACAGAAACAATTCCTATCATAGTAGGTGCCTTAGGTATAATAAAAAAATATTCAGACAAATACATAACAAAAACACCAGGACTTACAAATGTATATAACATACAGAAAATTGCACTACTGGGTACTGCACACATTCTACGCAAAACACTTTCAATACAGTAAACATAAGAGCACCACAGCAAACCACAGCACATACCCAAGGCGCACAGAGCTGCGCTCGGTAGTGAAGTGAAAGCACGTTATAAAAATAAAACTACTGAACAATAATAATAATATATAACATACAGAAAATTGCACTACTGGGTACTGAACACATTCTACGCAAAACACTTTCAATACAGTAAACATAAGAGCTCCACAGCAAACCACAGCACATACCCAAGGCGCACAGAGCTGCGCTCGGTAGTGAAGTGAAAGCACGTTATAAAAATAAAACTACTGAACAATAATAATAATAATAATAATAATGATGATGATGATGATAATAAATATCCGGATGCAGTACCAGACAGTGGCTCTCATGGCTTCTGATCTTACTAATTGGAAGTGTTATCATGTATGTTGTTTTGTCTTGGTATAAAACAGGGATGGGCAACTTTTCGTCAACTGGGGGCTGCATCATACCATTTCCAAGTGAGAGAGGGCCGCCAGATAAAACACATATGCATGAAATATTACTTGCTAATTTTACACTGAATTTTTTGCAGTTCTTTTTAGTATGAAAATTTACATTAAGCTGGTATCTCTTTTATTGTTTCCTAATGATAATAATGATGATTATTAGTGTAAATAAATTACAGTTTAAAATATTGAGGTCAAAAAAGAAAAAGAAAATTCATTGATATTTTATTAAAGAACAAATTTCATTATCTGTAACAATGAGATTTTTGCACATTCACATTTTTTACCATATTTTCAATATTGGGCAGAATTTGAGAAGTCACTACTCTTAGGTTATGCTGCAAATTAGTAACCTAGAAACTCGTCGAGGTTTGCAGGTTGCCCATGTATGGTATAAAGGATGGGCTACAGCAAATATTATGCACAATACCACAGATATAATTGTCAGTTGAACATGTCTCTTAGTGGCTGACGATATGTGCATCTCTGATCATGAGCAGAAGTAGAGGGGGGGGGGGCGCATCACAGCCATGTGTTGAGAGGAATTCTTTAGGGTTTGGATAATTCACCTTTGGGAATAATAACAATAATGATAATAATAATAATAATAATAATAATAAAAATAATAATAATAATAATAATAATGATAATGATAATGATAATAATAATAATAATAATAATAATAATAATAATAATAATAACAACAACAACAACAACAACGACGACGACGACGACGATGATGATAATGATAATAATAATGATAATGATAATAATGATAATAATAATAATAATAATAACGTACACACTGCACCAGTGAGTGAGTTATTATTAATGACATAATGACTCTCACAAGACACAAGAATGAGAGTTAATTTAGCTATTCAAGAAGGAACAAAAACTATATTCATTATTTATTTCTTATTGTATTATTATGAAGTGCCAAAACGATTTGTTATCACATTTCTACAATCTAGTTGCTGATATTATTATCATCTTCCTTTAAATTCTATATTCCATGCTGGCATTTGTTGGACAATTTGGCAGGACTCAACAGGTGTATGAAACTACAGCATGCTCCAGTGCTTGCTACAGCATGGTTTCTACAGCTGAATGCCTTCCTAAACACCAACCATTGTACAGTTTGTTTTCGGTGAATTTTTTTTTTTTTTTTTTCATGGTACCAGAAGGACTCACAATACAAGACTCTTTCACCTGGGAAAATATCACAGAGGAACAAGTGTCTTGCTGAAGAGAGAGAGAAAGTGGGGGGCATACTCTCAAGATACAAGATGAATATGAGAGAATAGTGATAGAGGAACAGGAAGGATGGGTGAATAAGTGTAGTGATTGAAAAATATTTAAATAACATGCATTTTAAAGAGAGTTAGGAGGAAACAAAGTCTAGAGGAGCGTATTTTTTTATCTTTTACTTAACTGAATCAACCCCAGTACTTATTTTCTCTTAAGCCTATTATTCTGTCCGCCTCTTTTGTCGAACTGCTAAGTTACGCGGACGTAAACACACCAATACCAGTTGTCAAGCAGTGGTGAGGAACATACACACATATATTTGACGGGCTTTTTATAAATTTCCGTCTACCAAACCTGCTTAAAGGTTTTGTTCGGTCCGAGGCTATAGTAGAAGACACTAGCCTAGGGTGCCACGCAGTGGGACTGAACCCGGAACCATGTAGTTAGAAAGCAAGCTTCTTACCACACGACAAAAGGGCATCGAGTCGTGCCACACACTGTTGTTTGGCTGCGAAGTGGTATCCCAGCAAAATTTCATTGAAACAATAAATTATATCTATGTCCATATTCAATTATTGGCAGAGGTAAAGAATACGTACACCACCCGTTTTCGGCGTAACAAAAGACCCTAGCCCTAACCACCGGGTGTATGTATTCTTTACTTTTGCCCTATTATCTACACCAAAGCCTGATTCATTAGACTAATAGTACTTTACTCTTATTCATAGAAACCTAATTTTTCTTAAATATTACACCTTTTCCTTTCCTATAAGGTATGGGACTTCGAAGGCGAGCGATGCCGAAAACCTGCCTTCGCCTCCCCGCACTGAGCTGTATTAAATATGAACCAAAAATTATTACAACCGTGCATCTATTAATACCAAACATTCCTGCAGTTAGCAGGTTTTATCTGGTCTATGAATGCATCGTTCGAACCATCTAGCAGCAGTGAAAATGATTCAGAACTGCATCTCCATATGTCACAGAAACAAAGGTAAACAACATCTCACATAATTGAGGGCACATGTTGGAAGTGAACCGAAAAAATCGAAACGGAAACAACGAAACGCATCTTCCTTTCCTTTATTATATAGCGATATACTTAAGTATGGTGTGTATATTATGGGTACTGGGTTTTAATATACTTTTCAAAATCTTAATTGAATTTATATATATATAGGTATGCCATATATATATATATATATATATATATATATGTGTGTGGCATACCTACACGTGTGTCCACCCCGAAAGCAGTTTGCTGACGTAAAATTCACGTTTACGGAAAAACGTAACAGTCATTGATGCACAAAATGAGATTCGTGAATAGTTTTTCACGATCTCTAAATTTGTTTCGCCACACATGCTCATGAAATTACAATGTAAACAAATCATCGCTAGTTCCACATCGTCGCCTCAGTTTCTTCTTGGCAAGCATCTATCGCCCGTTTTGCAGTACGTGTGTAGATGCTGTCATCGTTTGGGTCAATGAAATTCAGTGAATGGTTGACAACTTGAGTATAGAAGTTGTTCAGGCTCATATAAGAAGCACGCCTGTCGGATATCAAACGTGTAATAGCAATATCCATTGCCTAATAATAAGCAGCGATCGGGGACCTCAATCAAGCAGCAATTTCCTGTACCCCTTTCTACAGCACTAAACACCCAACGCCCTTCATACCATTCTCCTCGGTGATATTTCCCATGAATATATTTCGATTTATCTATTCCCACAGTAACTGGACATCCTGCATCATCCAGTTGCTGTTCATGAGCTTTCAAGTGTTGCTCACATACATTTTTGAAGAAATTACACCATTCAACCATGGTGTTATTATTTGCAGCTCAACAATCATTTCATTCCGCGGACAGCCTCTTTCCTACAAATACATTAACTGAAGTATGATTAAATAGATCCACATGGCTCTTCTTTAAAAAAAAAAGAAGGTAACTGGCTCGTATATCCTAGCGAATCCACAAGAACAACACCACCTCCTCCTCCTCCCGTCCGTTATGTATCTGCAGCACATTAATCATGCAGGACTATTAAATCGCTGCTACATAACTGTGTTGGCTATCATGCGTCGACATGCTAGCCACCGATTTGCCTCCTCGGCAGAGTTCGCTGCTGGGTATATTATATTCGAACGGTGTACCTCAGCTGTCATTTGTCAAATTCTCAAAACATCGTTAGAATTTTCACTATAGGGGTCTGTGGGGAAACTCCATGTCAATTCTAACAGCGAGGGAGTTGTTTCTGTTGTTTTTATGAAATTCTGGGACGTCAATGTCGTCACTTTCATTTCTTTTAGAACATATTTTACTTTCTGTTTCTTTTCCTTTTTCACTAATTTCATTCTGTCACTTGTTTCAATCATTTGACTGCGGCCATGCAGGAGCACCGCCTTGAATTTTGTTTTACTTTTTAATTTTCTACTAACTGAAATTTTTATTGAGCAACATATTTTCACAAGAAGAAAAGAAAGAAAAAACTAAAAGTACAAAAGATTAAATTATCGTGACCCCCACCCACCCCATTGACTTCAACAATGAAACAAAGAAAAAAAGAGGAATAGGGAGGCGAATTAAGCTGCAAAAGATGGGGGAAGGGAGTAACAGGTTGTACACCCCAGTCCGAATGGTATGTTCTGCCGTGCCTTGCGAACATAATTACAAACACATTGCTGCAGAGAATGATGGCGTGGGACACTGGCGGCAACAGCCAACCCACTTTATGGGGGTCATTTCTCAGATGGGCTTCTGTCATCCCCTGATTTTGTGAAAGAAATCGGCAATGGTGGGGTCTGAGAACACCTGAAGGCTCAATGGCAACCAGGACAGACAGACAGGGGCTGGTCATGCTCCTGGACTTACTTAACCCCTTAGTATTCAAACTGGCTATATCTGGTAGCAAAATATTCGACCAATTTTATGGTCAATCTAACTAAATCAGGCTCCTCATTTCTACTCTATAATGTCATTCTAAAAATAATCAATCACATCATCAAAATCTCACAGCTGCAAGATAGTGTATGGTTAATTCAGAATAATGGGAATAAATGAGCATTACAGTCGACAAAAGAAATCTAAGTGGCAAAGGATTAACTTCCTCTCTTCTGCATTTTGGGTGGTGACACCTGGGTTTTCAGCCAATGTGACAAGGATGGAGATGGAGAATGTGTCACAGCATATCACATCCCAGATTGGGGACTTACCTCCCTCATATATGAAGAGGGTTATTCCATCAAGGCACTTACCATTGCTGTGGTGGACCTGCTGGCTCCAGTTGTGATGGGCCCTTCTGATGATGTCATTCAGAGTGGGGTGTCGAAGGAACCAGGCCATGCTATGACTGCAGGATAATGGATGCAGGCTGAATTCATCAACTACAGCTCCACAACAACATTTGTGCAGCTCACACATTCAGAGACCAAGGCACTGGGGCACTCCAATACAAGTGCACACATTCAGAGACCAAGGCGCTGGGGCACTCCAATACAAGTGCACTCATTATCAAGAAGTGTACTGGTTGATGAGGAAGGCACCAGATTCAGCTACATGTTGCTGTTTCATTGCAAAGTGGAACAGAAGCAGGCAAGGTGGGGCTGGTCCAAGGAAGTGTCAGTCTGCCTGAAAGTAGATTTGCACTTGATGTTGTCCCAGTCGCATTGGACATCTGTATTCTGGAGGAAAGTGAGGCCTTCAATGGTCCAATTGACCAGAGCTCATGCCAGTTCCCGGGCCACACTGGGTTCAGCCATCCTGCAGGGTACCTTGCTGATGAGGTTGCAGTTGGAGGAGATTGGAAAGATAGGCTGGCAGTGCCAATTCCACCAAATTTTACTGGTAGTTCCACTTGTTACCATCTGGGCCATCAAAACTAACATTGCAGATCAGCACAGCTCTGGATGGTGGTATTGATTTCACTGAAGTGATTCTGCAAGAAAAGGGGCTTAAGCAGGGCAAAGCAATTCAAGAGGAAGAGTGCTAGGTGTGCATCTATGAGGTGAAATCTCTTCATCCGCCTGGACAGGTCTGTAAGCTTGGTGTTCAGGCACTTTCTTATAGCTTCAGGAGCATTGGGAAGCCAGGAATGTATATGATATCCTTTGGCATCTGATAAGCTCCCACCAAGATGAGTGTGTATACTGAGTATAGTGTCCTGGAAATTAACCTCACTACAACTCACATTTATTAGCTCCAGCTGGGGCTGGTTGCTCTCAAGCCTGAGAAGTTTTAAAACTGGAATAACTTGCTGAAGGTCCCCAACAACAGATTCAGCCAAGCCATCCAGGGTTATGTCATCCAGGTACCAGACATTGAAGGGCTAACAGACTAATGAAGCAAAATCAGCAACAGCCAATGCCAAAAAGGAACATGTGTCCAGCAGGTCACCCTGCTAGACACATGCAGCAGAAGCAATTCTGTTCACAGCAGCCATGAGTGTGCTGGGTGTTCTGTATGAGTGGTATGCAAGTGGGTGTAATGAGGGGGCATGTCTTCAAGATGTGGTCCCGCCTAATACTGTTGAAGACATTTTTTATGTCTAGTTTCCATAAGAGGCAAGGGAGGGAGGCTTATGCTGTATGTAATGTCTGACCACATGGGCAGTAGCCTCACATCCTCACTCAACTCCCTCCCAGCCCTAGTTTAGTACCTCACTCAGGTCATCCCTTACTGATCTGTACGGAATCCTGTCCACAAGTCATCAAAAGTCATTGGAAGGAGACTGTCATCCTTCTTCTTCAGTTCAGTCAGGTTGGCTGAGAAGAGAAGATCTCAGGCGTGGTGGGGTAGATCCGCTCAAAGAAGACTGTCCCTCAGAGCAGTGAGAGCTTAACAGTGACCTTTATGAGGCAGTGTATTGAGTGACATCACTGTGTTTACTTCACAAGTTGTGAAATTTGAGGTAGGCTGTAGTCTATGATTTTTGTCATGGACAGGAAATTGGAACAAAGAGCCAACATGAAATTTTGTGTTAAACTTGCTACAGAGTCATTGAACATGCTTTGGCAAGCTTATGACAATGAGGCAATAGGTCATATGCAATGTTTCGAGTGGCTTGGGTGCTTCAAAAGCAGAAGAATGTCCCTGGAGGATGATGGGCGATCTGGAAGACCTGCAACAAGCATCACTCCTAGAAATGTAGTATTGTGCATTGGGAATTCACTCCCCACCCACCAGGTTAAACTGTCAATCGAGAGTTCGACTGTGATATTCTGAAACATTTGAGGGAGGGCAGCCGATGAAAGTGAATGGATTTGTGGAGCATGAAGAATTGTATTCTTCACAATGACAATACACTCTGTCACTGAGCTCTCCTCACTCGTAAATTTCTCATCAAAAACATGGTATTGCTTCTGTGTCTGCCCTATTTACCAGATTTAGTACCTACAGACTTCCGACTTTTCCCCAAGAAGAAAATGCAGCTCAAAGGTCCTTGTTTTAACACCATTGTCAAAATCCAGAGCAAATTGCAGAAGTTCCTCAACTCACTTACGGAAAATGACTTCCAGGCTGGATTCCAAATGTGGCGGGAACGCTGAAACCGGTGTATTGCTGCACAAGGTCATGATGTTAAAATTTAAGCAATCATCATCATCATCGTCATTTAACATCCGTTTTACATGCTGGCATGGGTTGGATGGTTTGACCGAGAACTGGCAAGCCAGGAGGCTGCACCAGGCTCCAATCTGATTTGGTAAGGTTTCTACAGCTGGATGCCCTTCCTAATGCCAACCACTCTGAGAATGTAGTGGGTGCTTTTACATGCCACCAGCACAGGAGCCAGTCAGGCAGTACTGGCATCGGTCACACTCAAATGGTGCTTTTTATGTGCCAGTCAGGTGGTCTGGGTGCCAGCCAAGCAACACTGTCATCAGCCACGTCTATGATTTCTCTCCATTCAACAGGTTTTCACAAGCATGGCATATTGACATAATTCACGAATCAGTTTATCTGAACCTTGGAATAAACTTTTAAATGGGCCAGTTATGCAACACTGGCATTGGCCACAGCTACAGTCTCACTTGGCTTGCCGGGCTTTCTCAAACACAGCATGTCTTCAAAGGTCTCAGTTGCTTGTCATTGCCTCTTTGAAGCCCAATGTTCGAAGGTCGTGCTTCAGCACCTCAATCCCATGTCTTCCTGGGTCTACCTCATCCACAGTTTCCCGCCACTGTTAGGGTGTAAGTAACACTTCTTCACACACCTGTCCTCATCCATACGCATCACATGACCGTACCAGCGCAGTCGTCTCTCTTGCACACCACATCTGATGCTTCTTATGTCCAACTTTTCTCTCAGGGAATTTACACTCTTGTGTATGCACACTGACATTACACATCCAGCTGAGCATACTGGCTTCATTTCTTTCAAGCCTACACAAGATGAAGATAAATATCCGTCAAATGTAAATAATGTAAATAATGTGAAATTGTGTGTTGAAACAGATATTGTTTTGCTTTGGAATTGTCATTTTTTCTTCCTGGCCAAATAAACACATGCATTATATATTTACTCTTCATTTGCTTATTATTGTTCTTATTTCATGTCTATTGTCTGGAAATCTTTTGTCACACACCTGTGACCTCTTCAGTGACTCTCCATCTGATGTGTCTCCTCCTGTTCTATGGTCACTATAGAAAGACAGAATGGACTAAACGGAACGGGGGCAGACACAGGGGATGGAGAGTCACTGAAGAGGTCACAGGACGTATGACAAGAGATTTCCAGACAATGGACAGAGAATAACAACAGTAATAAACAAGTGAAGAACGAATATATAGTGCATGTGTTTATTTGGCAAGAAAAAACATGACCATCCCGAAATATAACAAAAAAGTTTAAACTAATTTCTTTTATGCCATAAACCATTTACCATTTCTGTGGTGCCTCCATTCCCCTTGGCACTTAAACATTTGCTTATTTTGCTTAATGGTTAATCCAGTGCTGTTTTTAACCCACTCACACTCCTAGTTCTTCTACCCCTTACTACTCATCTGAAACCTTTGGGATCCACACAGACACCTCATCATCCCTATTTTTATCTCTACCCTACTCCATACTGAGCACTTCTCACACTCATTTCTAAAATGGTAGTAACCATGTAGCCCCTCTATCGCAAGAAACCTGCACTGCTCTGGCCTCTTCTCTAATACCTTAATCTCTCATCTCCTGGCATAAAAAAAAACTCCCTGGGTTCATACCACTAGCGCTGGTGATATACACACAAGAAAGAAAAAAAAAATGCACCCAGTATAACGTGGTAGGCGTTAGGAAGAGCGTCCAGTCAGACACCATACCGAAATGGACAATGAAACACACAGCAATCCTTGCACCCAGTTGATCCTATGAAACCGTTCAACCTATTCCAGAACGGAACATGGACTCTAAATGAAGATGAAATATTATGGGTGTGTCATGTGCGCGCGCACGTATGTGTGTGTGTGTATATATATATATATATATATATATATATATATATATATATATATATATATATATATATATATATATATATATATATATATATATATATATATATATGTATATATATATATGTATTTATGTATTAATGTTTGCTTTTATGCGAAGTTATGATATGCAAAAATGTTTTAGCATTAAATCGAATTATCACTCAGTATTTTTCTGGTAGAGTACATGCTAATTTTTACAAGGAAAAAGTTGACAGTAACTTCGAAGTCTCGTCTTGCAAGTAATCAATGATGACGGCGAGTAAACCGAAACTTCTAAGTCACTATCAATATTTTACATGTGGAAATTCTCTCTCTCTCTCTCTCTATCTATCTATCTATCTATCTATATATATATATATATATATATATATATATATATATATATACGTATGTTTATACATACATATATTGTCTGTGTGTGTGTGTGTGTATGTGTGCGTTTGTGTGTGTGTGTGTATGTGTGCGTTTGTGTGTGTGTGTATCTTAAGAAGCTTATGTCTTAAAGTACATGGATACCAAATAAAAATATTTTCACATTAAGCATTACCTGCTAAGATTAGATTAGATAGATAGATAGATAGATAGATAGATAGATAGATAGATAGATAGATAGATAAATAGATAGATAAGTATACGTACATGTGTGTGTATATGAACGTACGTATGCATACATATATGCACACACATATTTCTCTGTATGTTTGTGTGTGTGTGTAATGTATGTATATTATAAGTACATACGTATTCCATATACAAATATATTTATATCTAACACAATCAGTGCGTGCGCGTACGTATTATATAATAGTATATAATAATATACACACGTCTTCCTACCGCATTTCTTTCATTAAATCCATTTATTAATGTTCCATCCCAGAACCAAGAAAAAACAGTTGCCTACAACAAAGATTTAGTTTCCTCTTGTTAATTTTTTTATCTCCTCGCCCATTCATAAACGAAAGCTTTCTTGTATATCGTTTTTAATTTAAAAAAAAAAGTATTTCACAAATTGACAACAATTCTCTTCTCTATTTTCCTTTTATTTCTTAACAATAATTTTGAAAAATATGTAAAATGGTGGAGTTGGAACGTCTTGTAATTTTAGAGATAATTATTTGTATTATTTTTTTTTTACCCCCCCCCCCCCGGAAATAATTTTTGAAGCCAATTTCATTATTTACGGTAAATCTGAAAATAAAAAAAGGGGAACATATTTAACATGAAATAATTGGAGGTGGGTGTCGAAAACAATAAAATAGGCGATATTAATTCTAGATCAAATTTTGTTACATTTATTAATATACATCCACGTACAATGTACTCTTCACCAATCTATATAAATTTATTAATTAGATACTAAGTACGTGAGTGCATACATACAATATATACTTACAGAGATACATACATACATAATACATATATATATACATATATATAGGCATTCATATCTATCTATCTCTAAGTAGATAGATAGATAGATAGATAGATAGATAGATAGATAGATAGATGGACATACACGTACATAAATTTCTGTTGATTCACCAAGAATCGATAAATTACATAATACGTAAAATGTAGACAATTCTTTTAATAAACTGAAAACCTCTAAAAAAATTGCCTCAACTTCGACTCACGTTTCCTCTCTTTCAACTGGTAACCTAAACCTGTTAGCTCTTGAATCATACATTTATAATATAATTTAATATAATACAATATAATATAATATAATACAGATATAGATGTAATATAGGGATTTAATTAAATGCTATATAATATATACTATATAATGTGATAATATAAATACTGTATATGATATATATTTATTGTTTCTGTATAGATTTAATATTTAAGAAAAAGTCACTGTTTTCACCAATTCCTAGATAGATACAGTTACAATTAAAATTGACCTCGTATAGAAACCTTTTCAGACTTCTGTGGTCTCTTTGAATCGTTGATTCAGGAATTTTCAAATAAATATAATGTTATATTTGGGAATGGGCATGCCTTTACCAATTAACCAAAGGCACTATATACTTGGTCTTCAGTTTTTATTATTATTATTATTATTATTATTATTATTATTATTATTATTATTATTTGTGTGTGTGCATGTATAAATATATATTTGTATGTATGTATGTATGTATGTATCTATCTATCTATCTATATAGATATTTATGTAGAACAACGATATATATATTTAATTTGCTCCAAGTTCAAATTCTACCAACTTTCGCCTAAGCGCTCCATGCTGTTATAAAAGATGTCTCCTAGATTTTTCTACACCCTTAAAAGAAATTACATTTGCCTTCTTTCAATATATATATATATATATACACACGCATACATTAACTGTATGCGTATATATAAATATACATATATTTATGCAGAGATATGATTAGAGATTTCTAAACAAGTTTATGTGTGTGTGTGTGTGTGTGTGTGTGTATATATATATATATATATATATATATATATATATATATATATATACACTCAAAGAGAGAGAGAGAGAGAGGGGGGGAGTTGTGAGTGTATATTGACGTTATGTCGCATTTAATCTTGAAACAAAATTTCTTGAACGTTTTCTGTAAAGCAATTTTTTAAAAAAATAAGAAAATGGAAAACGACCGATAGAAGCGGTTTTAATAAACATTTCAAAGATTATTTTACGTCCTTCATCATTATTCAAATTTCTAATACCAATACTTGAAAAGGAATCAAACCCATCAAATTACACATACACCGCACACACACATTTACACACATATCTATATGAACACTCACACGCACATATACATACATGTATATACATACATATATATATATATACATATATGCTCATAAAAAGATATATAAAATGATAAATGTAATTGGTTATGTAGAGATACGCAAATATATTTATTACATTTTTTTTAGCTAGAATGTATATAAGAATATATACGGGTGTATGAAAGATAGAATAAAGGATATATATGTATATATATATAAAATGATATACACACATTATATAGTGGGGAAAAATATACGTATGCATAATAGAAAGAATAAGTTTTATGTCTCTATCTATATTTATATCTATCTATCTGTATATATATATGTATATACACGTGTGTACATGTGGATATTATATACATGTGTACATGCATGTACATTTCATTCTGTAGAGTT
Source organism: Octopus bimaculoides (assembly GCF_046866305.1). NCBI lineage: Eukaryota > Metazoa > Mollusca > Cephalopoda > Octopoda > Octopodidae > Octopus > Octopus bimaculoides. The sequence continues at coordinate 25,917,785 of NC_142953.1, read as the reverse complement.
TTAATTAGTGTTAATTTAAATGCCCATGATAGACAACTTGCTTCTCCCCCTTTGGTCAGCGGGCACCTAGCAAAAAATTAAAAAAATTAAAAACAACAAAAACTCTTATTCACTCTTAATAGATTGAATACAAGGAGAGAGAAGAAGAAAAAAAGCAAAAACATAAAAGAAAGAAAGAGAGCTAAAAGACTGTATGTAGACAGTTATTGGTGATCCAAAGGTGGAAGAGTGATATTTTAAAATATTATTAACTAACAACAATAAGACGTCTACATCTATGTAACAACATTCATATATTTATATCTTCTCTTCTCCTTTCTAACTGTCGGCACAGTTGAAAATTCCCTACAACTTTTTATTTTTATCCATTGCCTAAAAAAAACTCGACTCCGTTGAAACCAGGTAAAAAAAAAACTACCCGTAACATTTGTTAGTTGTTTAAAGAGTTTATTCTCTGATTTTGTTTGTATCTTCGCGTATTCTTGTGTTTATTGTTTTTCTAGATGTATTGTCATGTTTTTATATTTCTCTATTAATATTCTACTAAGGCTTCATAGAAGTTTTATGAAAATTTCCATGAAAGCTAAATATAATGTTTCGTTTAACAGTTTTATTCTCTCTTTCTCCAATTTAGCATGTCTGGAGCCTTCATCTTCAGAAAGGAAGATTATGGCATTTATATGCATTTTACATACATATATATGTAATTTTCCTATTATATTTCAGTTTATATTAATTATCTCACATGTTTTCTTCAGCTTTTCTTCAAATTTATAAGCACACGCATTTGTGTAGATGTATGTTTCTACATATAATATACATGTATAAATGCATATATATATATATATATATATATATTAAAAATGCATGTCTGGTTGTATGAATGTGTGTATGCATTCATAGGTTTCGTTTTACAAACAGCAGGTATAGAACTCAATGCTTAAGATAAGGTGTATATATTATCAATTAGCGGTGAAAGCGCATTAGTGACTCACAGACCTAGAGTTTCGTTTCAAAGCAAAACATTTGTCAAATTCATCATATATGTGTCCATGTGCATGTATGTAATTATATATATGTGTATGTGGTGTATATATGTGTTTCTGTGTTTGCATATGTATATATATATGTATAAACAAATATACAGAAATATATATGCGTATGATTATATATATATATATATATATATATATATATATATATATTGGAAAGCATATAAAGTATAGGGTTGTAAGGTCCCTTCTGTCCTTCAATCTTTCTTTGGGGCTGCTGCCATGAGTGGATGCACGCACCCAGTACACACTGTAAACTGGTTGGCCATAACAATGCCATCCAGCCATATAAACCAGACCAAACGACATGCCACAGACCAGATCTGTGGCTGGAGCAGGGCACCAGCTGAATGAAAATTAACATGGTCGGGGAAGAACAGCATGGATAGAACCATAAATGACAGGCCTAGAAAAAATGGAAGAAAGCAAGGAGGCAGCAACAAGGAATACCATGTTGCTCGAAGAGAAGCTGGATGACAAGTGTACATGATGGGGAGAGAAGCTGAAAGGAGAAGGCTTGCAGTGGGTTTGAGCTGGGATGATCAGAGGTGTGAAGTGATTGGAATTGCAATGCAGTGTGTTAAGGTGAACCAAGATGTTGTTGGGGTAAGGTGTGTTGAGAATGACAGTGATGCACTTTCCCTAATGGACGATGAGAAGAAAGCGTCTTGGAGATATCACTATGAGGGGTTGAAGGGAGGTCCCATATGCTGATGACCAAGTTCAAATAACAGAGACTGTGGAAAGTTAAGAAAGAAATTCCAGACATGGAAATGAAATCTAGAATGAAGAGGCCTTGGAGTAAAGTTTGTGAAGACTAAGGTTTTAATAAGTAGAAAAGAATACAGGACACTGATACCAACAAGGAAGTGGTCATGCTCAGTATGCATACAAGGAGTTGGTAGGAATTCCATTCCCTGTGTAATCTACAGGTGTGCAAGAGGTGCAGTGAAATCAAAGGAGGCTGACAGGTTGTTGAATGTGGAAAACATGTTGAAGGAAGAGAAACTTCCAAGAAGTTTGTCTAACTGAAGGATCAGCTGTTGTGGTAGATTGTTCATCAACATCATCATTTAGCGTCCGTTGTCCATGCTGGCATGGGTTGGACGGTTTGATCAGGGCTGGCAAGCAGGAAGCCTGCACCAGACTCCAATCTGATTTGGCATGGATTCTACAGCTGGATGCCCTTCCTAATGCCAACCACTCCGAGAGTGTAATGAGTGCTTTTACATGCCACTGGCATGACACTAATATCTGCCATGACTACAATTTTACTTGGCGTGATGGGTCTTCTTCTCAAGTAAGAGATAATGCCAAAGATCTTGGTCATTGCCTCCGTGAGGCCCAACGCTCAAAAGGTGCTTTTTACGTGCCACTGGCATGGCTGTCAGTTACGTGACACCAGCATCAGCCACGACTACTCAGGTACAGCATATCACCAAAGGTCTCAGTCGCTAATCATTGCCTCTGCGAGGCCTAAAATTCAAAGATCATGCTTCACCACCTCATCCCATGTCTTCCTGGGTCTACCTCTACCACAGGTTCCCTCTACAGTTAGAGATTGGCACTTCATTGCAGAGCTGTCGATGTCCATATGCATCACATGACCATACCAGTGCAGTCGCCTCTCTTGCACATCACATCTGATGCCTCTTATGCCCAACAATTCTCTCAAGATGCTTACATTCTGTCAATTATGCACATCCAGCGAAGCATACTGGCTTCATTTCTTTCAAGCTTACAAATGTCCTTGACTGTCACAGCCCATGTTTCACTGCCATGTTGCATAGTTGTTTGTACACAGGCATCATACAATCTGCCTTTCACTGTGAGGGACAGGCCCTTTGTTGCCAGCAGAGATAGGAGCTCTCTGACCTTTGCCCAGCCTAATCTTATTCTCACAGCTACATTCTTGGAGTATCCATCTCCGCCACTGACTTGGTCACTTAGATAATGGAACCTATCTACTACCTCTAGCTTACCCCCTTGATGGCAGTTGATGGAGTCTATTTTCTGCATATTTTTGGTGTTTATTGTATTTGTGCATCGTTTCTACCTACCCCTTTTCTGCAGATTGAGTAGGGCCATCTACCTGAATGGATTTATGATTTGTCTGCCTTCCTATTTACTAAGACTTTGGTTTTTGCTCGGTTAACTCTAAAGCCCTTTGATTCTAGACCTTGGTTCCATACCTGGAACTTCTTCTCTAGTTCTGTTAGTGATTCAGCTATAAGAACAAGGTCATCAGTATAGAGGAGCTCTCAGGAGCAGCCTGTCTTAAATTCCCCTGTGGATTATGAAAACAATTAGGGGCTGAGGACTGATCCTTGGTGAACCCCAACTTGTACCCTGAATTCTTTGCTGTACTCATTACCACCTCTCACCTTACTGCACGTGGCTTGTACAGCTCTCACCAACCGCTCATCTATCCCTAGTTTCCACATTGACCACCAGACAAGGGATCAAGGGACCCTGTCAAAGGCTTTCTCCAAGTAAACAAAAGCCAAGTACAAAGGTTTATGTTTGGCTATTTCTTCTGTAGCTGCCATAACAGAAATATAGCATCAGTGGTGCTTCTCCCAGGAACAAAACATATGGTGAAAATGGCCAATAAGGATACTCCTTCAGTGTCTATCTCCTGACCAACAAATGCAAGTTCTTTTCAACACCTATACCAGATGGACCCAACTGGTTTCCTCATATCTTATGCTGAATCGCTAAGTTACAGAGATGTAAACACCAACATCAGTTGTCAAGCGATGGTGGTGGGGACAAACAGACAGAAATGCAAATACATACATACGCACACACATATATATATATATATACACACGCACATACAACAGGCTTCTTTCAGTTTCCTTATTTCTTTATTGCCCACAAGGGGGCTAAACATAAAAGGGACAAACAAGGACAGACAAATGGATTAAGTCGATTACATCGACCCCAGTGTGTAACTGGTACTTAGTTTATCGACCCCGAAAGGATGAATGGCAAAGTCGACCTTAGCAGAATTTGAACTCAGAACGTGCTAACGCTTCTGCCAGCTCACCGCCTTTTCAGTTTCTATCTACCAAATCCACTCACAAGGCTCTGGTCGGCCCAAGGCTATAGTAGAATACACTTACTCAAGTGAACCCAGAACCATGTGGTTGGGAAGCAAGCTTCTTGCCGCACAGCCACGCATATGTATATATTTGTTACATATATAACACATATAATCAATGCAAAAAGATACTATAATGATTTATTAATATATTAATATATATTAAACACACTATGATATAAGTGGCTCACTAGCAATTAAAAACCAAAAAAGAATTAATAAATAAAGGGTGCAAAATAGCGCCACCAATTTTAATTAATTCTAAAAGCCACAAAAAACACGTAAATATAATGAGGTTAGTGTATTTTGTGATTTTTTAGAGTTAACTTTGACTCTTATTTTTAGCAATTTTGTACCCTTTATTTATATATATAGGTGTAGGAGTAGCTGTGTGGTATGTAGCTTGCTTATCAATCACATGGTTCCGGGTTCAGTCCCACTGCATGGCACCTTGGGCAAGTGTCTTCTACTATAGCCTCGGGCCGACCAAACCCTTGTGAGTGGATTTGGTAGACGGAAACTGAAAGAAGCTCGTTGTATATGTATATATATGTGTATGTTTGTGTGTGTTTGTGTACCTGTGTTTGTCCCTCCACCATCGCTTGACACCCGATGCTGGTGTGTTCAGCAAAGGAGACCAATAGAATAAATACTAGGCTTACAAAGAATAAGTCCTGGGGTCGATTTGTTCAATTAAAGGTGGTGCTCCAGCATGGCCTCAGTGAAATGACTGAAACAAGTAAAAGAATAAAAGAATATATATTAGGGATACCAAAAAGTGAAGTCAAATATTTTAAGTAGTTTGATGTTATACCACAAATAGTTTAAAGCCAATAAAATATGTCCTTGCAATCAACCAATCAGCATAGAGTTAATGTGAGCACATGATGTGTGTGCTGAAAAGTTTGTGGTTTTGAGATAAAGAAATCAGTTAATTATAATTTTATCCAATATAATTCCCCTCTCACATTCACAAACTTATTGCAGCAGTCCTTCAGTTTTTCTGAGGCTCTTTAGAAGCAAAAAGCCCACCTTCTGGTTGTTTTTCCATTGGTAAAGTGTTCAAATGACCTGAATAAGTGCTACGTTTGGTGAATAGTGGGTTGTAAGGTAAAAGCTTCCCAACCAAATGAATTTATCTTCTCTTGGATTATCTTCACTGAATGTGGCCTCGCATTCATTATAATCTTCATCATCTTCATCGTTATTTAATATCTGTTTTCCATGCTGGCATGGGTTGGACACTTTGACAGGATCCACCTAGTCACAGGGCTGCTCCAAGCTCTAGCGTCAACTTTGGCATGCTTTCCACAGTTTGGTTGCTCTTCCTAACCTCAATCGACTTACAGTATATACTGGATGCTTTTGTTTTTCATACTACCCACACCAGTGGGATTGCTGAGTTTGAGAACAAATGAACAGGTAAGAGACAACTCCCCCCACCATGGCTAAGAAGATGGGGTATTAGGGAGGGGAGGTGGTTTTATGCCAGGTACTGAGAGGTTGAACCAATGGCTCTCAGCCAATTTTTACCTGCTGCCTGATTGGCTCCTGTGCCAGTGGCACGTAAAAAGTACCATTCGAGCATGGGTTGTTGCCAGTGGCACGTAAAAAGCACCATTCAAGCGTGGGTCATTGCCAGTGCTACCTGATTGGCTCCCGTGCTAGTGGTACATAAAGAGCACCATTCAAGCATGGTCGATGCCGTTACTGCCTGACTGGCTTTCGAACCAATGGAACGTAAAAAGCACCCACTACACTCTCGGAGTGGTTGGCGTTAGGAAGGGCATCCAGCTGTAGAAACCTTGCCAAATCAGATTGCAGCCTGGTGCAGCCCCTCAGCTTACCATCCCTGGTCAAACCATCCAACCCATACCAGCATGGAAAGCAGACGTTAAATGACAATGATGATGATGGACCCCTTTGATTACTAATCTTCTCAGGAGGGTGGGGCTTCTCATGGTCATTCAGGGTCTAAAAACTCCCTTTTACTTTTATGATTAAATATTATTAGGAATTGCACAAAAGATGCTGAAATATTTTGTGTATTGTACTCTTTTACTTGTTTCAGTCATTTGACTGCGGCCATGCTGGAGCATCGCCTTAAGTCGAGCAAATCGACCCCAGGACTTATTCTTTGGAAGCCTAGTACTTATTCTATCGGCCTCATTTGCCAAACCGCTAAGTTACGGGGACGTAAACATACCAGCATCGGTTGTCAAACGATGTTGGAGAGGACAAACACAGACACACAAACATATACACACACATACATATCATCATCATCATTATCATCGTTTAACGTCCGCTTTCCATGCTAGCATGGGTTGGACGACTTGACTGAGGACTGGTGAAACCGGATGGCAAAACCAGGCTCCAGTCTAAATTTGGCAGAGTTTCTACAGCTGGATGCCCTTCCTAACGCCAACCACTCAGAGAGTGTAGTAGGTGCTTTTACATGTCACCTGCACGAAGGCCAGTCAGGCGATACTGGCAACGGCCACGCTCGAAATGGTGTCTTTTATGTGCCACCCGCACAAGCCAGTCCAGGGGCACTGGCAACGATCTCGCTCGAAAATCCTACGGAAGCCAGTCAGGCGGTACTGGCAACGGCCATGCTCAAAATGGTGCATCTTATGTGCCACCCGCACAAGAGCCAGTCCAGGGGCACTGGCAACGATCTTACTTGGCTTGCCGGGTCTTCTCACGCACAGCACATTTCCAAAGGTCTCGGTCAGTAGTCATCGCCTCTGTGAGACCCAATGTACGAAGGTCTTGCCTCAGCACCTCAGCCCAGGTCTTCCTGGGCCTACCTCTTCCACGGGTTCCCTCAACTGTTCGGGTGTGGCACTTTTTCACGCAGCTATCCTCATCCATTCTCACCACATGTCCATACCAGCGCAATCGTCTCTCTTGCACACCACAACTGATGCTTCTAATGTTCAGCTTTTCTCTCAAGATACTTACACTCTGACGGGTATTCACATTGACATTACACATCCAACGGAGCATACTGGCTTCATTCCTTGCGAGCTTACGTATGTCCTCAGCAGTTACAGCCCATGTTTCACTGCCATGTAGCATGGCTGTTCGTACACATGCGTCATACAGTCTGCCTTTTACTCTGAGTGAGAGTCCCTTTGTCGCCAGCAGGGGTAAGAGCTCTCTAAACTTTGCCCAGGCTATTCTTATTCTAGCAGCTACACTTTCAGCGCACCCACCCCCACTACTAACTTGGTCACCCAGATAGCGGAAGCTATCGACTACCTCTAGTTTTTCACCCTGGAATGAGATAGAAGTTGTTTCCTGTTTGTTTACAGTCTTTATTGCACCTGAACATCTGCCACAAACAAAAACTAACTTCCTAGTTAACCTGCCTTTGATGTTGCTGCACCTCTTATGTGTCCATAGCTTGCACCGGGTACATCTTATAGAGTTACTACCTACTCCTTTTCTACATACTGAGCAGGGCCATCTACCTGAAGGGGTTTGTGTTTTATCTACCTTCCTACTTATTAGGATTTTGGTTTTAGCTAGGTTGACTCTAAGGCCCTTCAATTCTAGACCTTATATATATATATACATATATATATATATATATATATATACATATATATATATATATATATATACACGACGGGCTTCTTTCAGTTTCCGTCTACCAAATCCACTCACATATCTTTGCTCGGCCCGAGGCTATAGTAAAAGACACTTACCCGAGTTTCTACACAGTGGGAATGAACCTGGAACCATGTGGTTGGTAAGCAAGCTACTTACCACACAGCCACTCCTGCGCCTATATATATATATTTATAATATTTATTGTATAAATATTTAACCAGTTTATTGCTCCTAAATTTTAACAAAATCTCATATGGTCCCTGGTTGAGAACAACTCGGCTAAAGTATGATAGAGGGACAAGAATGGTTGTCTTGCTGCAGAGGAGATACATGGCTACTCCACATTATAAGGGTGGGTGAGTTGTAGTAATTGAGAAGAACGTGACAGTGACGGTGTGCCAGAACAAACTCAAAAGGTAAGCAAGTGTTAGAGAGGGTATGGTCAGTGGATCAGTGAGGAAGCGAGGGTGGGTAGTTTTATAAAAATGTGAGGGGAGAGGAACAGATGGTTAGAAATGGGGATGGTGGTGGAGGTGAATGTATTGTATGATGTGCAAGGGTGGAGGTGAGGTTGGTGGGAAGTATCAGGGTAGAGAGAGGGTGCTGTGGAAGTGAAAGCAAAGGGACTGAGGCTGGCAGAAGCATTAACACGCAGCACAGAATACTGAGTGGTATTTCGTCTGTCTTTATTTTCCGAGTTCAAATTCTGCCATGGTCGATTTTGTCTTTCATTCTTTAGGGGTCGATAAAATAAATACCAAGTGAACACTTGTGGGTGTGTGTGTGGGGTTTGTCAATTCCATCGATACTCCCCCCCCCAAAAAAAAATGGTGGCACTGTGCCAAAATTTGGAACTGCCATGAGAGAAATAACACATTATTTTTGCCGTGGTTGATGAGTCTCCTCAAGCACAACAAATCATCAGTCATCTCAATCATTTGTCATCTCCTTCATGAGACTCAGCATTTTGTGGTCTGCCTTCACCACTCGGCCTCATGTCTTCCTGGGACTCCCTCTTCCACAGGTTGCATCCACTTTAAGCAATTGGTACTTCTTTGTGCAGCTGTCCTCAGAAAGGAGGATAACGTGCAAGGTATGGGAATGACAGAGGGAGAGATGTGGGGGATACATACGGGGTTTGTATGGCGAATGGAGCATGATGGTGGATATGCGAAGGGGACGAGAATGAGAGCGGATATGTGAGGTGGTAAGACAGAGTTTGGTAGAGGAAAGAGAGCTATTTGAAAGCATTGAAAAGAGATGTTCTGTGAGGATAGTACAGGAAAGGAATTGAGGATGAGAATAAGGGATAGAAGTATCCAGGGGGGAGGGGGTAACAAATAGTGCAAAAGGAAGTGGGGGGGGGATTAATATGTACTGATTCTGTTCTCAAGTGATCATAACTTATGTTCCTTGTTATCGTTCTCCAGCCATACTCTCTCTCTCTCTCTCTCTCTCTCTCTCTCTCTCTCTCTCTCTCTCTCTCTCTCTCCTCCACTAGACTTGATCCTTAGAACCATCTCCGTTCCTCATTATCTTCCTCCAGCCATATTCTCTCTCCTCTCTGCTATACTCCATCCATCCATCCTTATCATGTCTTCCAACCCCTATCTCTCCCAATGCCCTCACAGATAACATGAACCCCCTCTCCCATGCCGCTCCTATATCTCTCACCTTCAATTGCTATAGATACCTCTATCCTATCTTAATCACATTCTTATTGAATTTTCTCCATTTTTCCCCTCTGTCCCCTCATCACTTCAATCCTCTGTATCACTTCACCTATATTCACCCCCCCCCCCACTATACCTTGAGAGTGTGTCCTAACACATATCCACCGCCATCTCTGTTTTTTTCGCTAAGTCTCCATCTCCCTTCTCCTCCAATTAGGATTTCCTTGTATCTCTTCTGCAGCAAGACATATAATCCCTAATCCCTCTATTATTCTTTTAATCCCTCATCAACTGGCACAAAGCCACTTCCTTCAATACTACCCCCTCCCCCAACCAAGGGGACTTTGTCTTGTCTTAGAAGTTACTTGATGACCCCACTGGTGCTGGTACCACGAAAAAAAATACAGCCCCCAGTACACTCTGTAAAGTGGTTAGCCCGAGGAAGGGCATCCAGCCATAGAAACCAAACCAAAACAGACAACAGCCCCCTGGCTTGCCAACTCTTGTCAAACTGCCTGACCCATGCCAGCATGGAGAACAGATGTTAAATGATGATGATGGTAATATAATGTATATATAATATATATATACAATTCTTCATTGCCCACAAGGGGCTAAAAGAATAGAAGGGACAAACAAGGACAGACAAAGGGATTAAGTCGATTACATCGAGCTCAGTGTGTAACTGGTACTTATTTAATCGACCCCGATTGAAGGAAAGGCAAAGTCGACCTCGGCAGAATTTGAACTCAGAACGTAATGGCAGACGAAATACCGCTAAGCATTTCACCCGGCGTGCTAACGATTCTGCCAGCTCTCGCCGCCGTTCACACAGCCACTCCTGCGCCTATACACAGCCACATAACACCAAACATTATCACTTAACATTAGACCACAGATGTAGCAGGCAACTTACAAAGTTTTCTAAAACCAGTCATGTGACTACCCTCTACCAATCAAATCCTATCCAAATCATATACTAATTTGAGCCATATACAGGGTCTGATCAATAAGCAATATTCTAGCTCACTTCCGCTGTTTACAGCAGTGCTTGGAAGGAAGGTGTGTAGCGTGTGGTCATCACATTGACCATGACTGAGAAAGTTGTCATGGCAATTCCTGCTCAGAGGCCTACGCAAAGTTGCACAAAGTGAATGGAAAGGAGTGTATGAGTCACAAACATGTGTACGAGTGGTTTGGATGTTTCCAAAACGGCCGAAAAATGTTGATATTGACAAACGTTTTGGGAAACCTGTACCCAGCAGAACTGAGAAAAACATTGCAGATGTGTGTGCAGCTGTGAGGGAAAAATCATTGAATCACTATCCGTGAGTTATCAGAGTATGTGCAGATTAGTTACAGTTATCTTCTGAAGATTTGGGTATGAGATGCGTGTCTGCCGAGTTTTTGCCAAAACTGCTTTCAGCTAACCAAAATAACACTCAGGTTTCAGTTGCACAAGATCTCCTTGATTGTGTTGAGAACGATGAAAACTTTTTGAAAACTTTGCACAGGCCTCTGAACAGGTATTGCCAAGTTTTTGGCAAAATTTGATGCAGAGTCACTGCTCAACTTTCTCTGTCATGGTCAATGCAACAATCACACGCTACACACCTTCCTACCAAGCACTGCTGTAAACAGCGGAAATGAGCTAGAACGTTAAAACTGTGTGCATGCACAGCAGAGTTCAGGGTCAATTTTTGCCAAGTGGCTTCACTCTGCGTGCTTTAGCTTCATTACTACAGCAACAGTCTGGATACTTATTGATCAGGCCGCGTACTCTCTATAGAAATAGGACAAGCTTTAAGCACTAGTCAGAAACAAGACTGTTGCAGCATAACCCACATCTTTCTCTCTCAACTTTTGAAAATCAGTGTAAACTGTGAAACTGCTTAAATATTTAAATATAATTAAAAAATTTTAACTATTCTCAGTGTATTTTCAACTTCTATTTGTTTCTATATTTCTACCCCAAAAAATAACCTTGTTTTCTACATATATGTATATATATATGTATGTATATATATATATATATATATATATATATATATATATATATATATATATATATATATATATATATATAACATTGGTTGTTATTATATATATATATATATATATATATATATATATATTTATATATAATTATGTGTATTTCTTCTATCTTAATGAATAAAAATTCTTCGGATAGAATAAATGGGTTAATAGAAACCAATGTAGCAAAGAACACAAAATAACTGTGGTTTAGTTCCTGTTTTTAAGGCAGGAACTCCTTGAAATTTTGGGTATTTGAGTATATTTAAGAATTTAAGGATTGGAGAAAACGCATGTTATAATTGCATACTTTATTCCTACATATGTTTCAAAGGATTACAACCTGTGTGATCCATAGGGATCTTTGATATTAAAATTATAACATGTGTTTTCTCCAATCCTTAAATTCTTAAATATATTTATATATATATATATATATAAAGTCTGTCATACTGGCCATGACGAAGGGAAATAGCCCTGAAACTCGAGTCGCCTTTATATACTTATATTTATATATTTGATCCTTTATATTGAACACTCAATATTTCATCTACATTCAATACTTTATTTCATGGTGCCATCCATTTTTTTTAAATTTTATTTTATATTATATATTGTATATTATATTATATATTGTATATTCCATATTCTATACCCCTCATTGGTTCTGCAGGAATATAAATAAAACATAAAAAACAGACAGTGTTGGAACTCTTTTAAACAAAATAATATATTCCTCTATACACAATCATACAAAAAAACAACCCTTTTTTGTATTTATTTTTACTCGCATATATATATATATATATATATATATATATATAACATTGGTTGTTATATATATATAGGTACACACACACATATATATATAATAACAACCAATGTTATTTCTTATTTAAGTATAAGTTTGAAAAAAGTCACTGAGAGGAGATCCAACTACATGAAAGCTCCAAGTGACTTAACTGCACAAGTCTCTGATATGCAAGTGGCTGAAAAGGGTCAGCAGAAGTGCACCCAGGAAAGATCCTGCCTTAAAGTGTAATAAGTTAAGGGCTGAAACACTTGCCTGAGGGGGCTTCTTCTCTGAAGACCTTCTGCCCTTCTGTTCCCTTGAGAATTTCCTACCACCATAAGTGGTTTCATCTTCAGGCTTATAATCACGAGTTGTGAGTGTGGTTCCTGGACCGGGTTGTGTGTTGTCTTCTTGAGCAAGACACTTTATTTCACGGCCCTCCAGTTCACTCAGCCTTAGAAACGAGTTTTGATATCACTGGTGCCAAGTGGTATCAGCCTTTGCCTTTCCCCTGGATAACTTTAGTGGTGTGTAGAGGGGAGACTGGTATGCATGGGTGACTGCTGGTCTCCCATAAGCAAACTTGCCTGGACTTGTGCTTTGGAGGGGAACTTTCTAGGTGTAATCTCATGGTCATTTGTGACTGAAGGGGGTCTTTACCCTTTTTTTATATAGTTTTTTTTACATACGTACATACATACACATATATATATATATATATATATATATATATATATATATTTATATTTACATCATCATCATCATCTTTTAATGTCTGTTGTCAATGCTGGCATGGGTTGGACAATTTGAACGGGGGTGGTAAGCTGACGAGCTGCACCATACTCCAATCTCATTTGGCATGGTTTCTACGGCTAGATGCCCTTCCTAATGCCTATGACTCCAAGCATGTAAGGGGTGCTTTTACGTGCCACCCGCACAACAGCAGTATCCACCATGACTATGATCTCATTTGGCTTGATGGGTCTTCTTCTCAACACAGCATATTGCCAAAGGCCTCAGTCATTTGTCATTGCCTCCGCGAGGCCCAATGCTTGAAAGGAGCTTTTTACGTTCCACCAGCACAGGTGCCAGTTATGCAACACTGGCATCAGCCACATTGTCTCCGTGAGGCCCAACCTTTGACAGGTGCTTTTTATGTCGCCGACATGGGTGCCAGGTACGCGACACCAGCATCGACCACATTGCCTCCGTGAGGCCCAACACTCGACAAGTGCTTTTTACATGCCAGATGCACACACACACACACACATATATCTTCAAATTTATATGTGTATGTTTGTATGTTTATTCGCTTTCAAATCCAAGCCCAGCATCTATGAATTGTGTGTCTTAATTGCCCTTTTATTATCTTCTGAGCCTTGGATTGCATATTACAGTCACATCAAAAAGCCTTGGAAAGATTCCATCAAACTTACCTAAGGAGGATCCTATATAGCAGATGGCAGTCTCTAACATCTGACAGCTCTGTTTTTATAGCAAGCTAGCATAAGTAATATTGAGATGCTCCTCATATGCAATTAGTTGTGGTGGGCTGGACATCTTACTAGGATGCAGGTTGATAGGTTACCTAAGCAGTTGTCTTACAACGAGTTGCAGTGTGGTAAATGACTGAGACAGAAGCCAAGTAAACAGTTTGGGGATCTTGTCAAAAACAATCTCAATCCCTTAGTATTTAAACTGGCCATATCTGGTTTCAATCTAGCCATATCTGGTTTCAAACTGGCCATATCTGGTTTCAAACTGGCCAGATTCAGCCTGTCGTGTTGTCAATCTAAAAATAAACAATCACGTAATCAAAATTTGAAAGCTATAGCCTAATGCATAATTAATTGAAAACAATGCAAATAAGTTAGGTAGATATTTAACCAATCGGTTAATAATAAAGGAATGGAATTGAACTGGTATGTGGGTTATTAATATTAGCGTAATAACTCTCCCCAGTCACTATGTGAATAAATATGTATTCCATTGGATAGAATAATCTGAATGCTAAAAGGCAAAAGTTCATGGTGTAGATGTTGAAGACTAGAAGTGGATGACAGATAATTGATTGGTTTGGTAGGAAGTGATCTATGATGCCTGTAAAGCAGTTGAAGCATGGAGAATCAAACACACTGTATTGGAACGAGCACTTCATTAGCAGGACTTGACCTCAATCCCAGAAACCTTTTGGCTTTTGTATGTTTGTAATATATGTAGCAAGGTCTGTTTGTCCAAAACCAGACTTGCTAGTCATATGAGATCTCCTGACAGCATTTACTGCGGAGAAGTAGCAATCACCAGATGCATACATACGCACGCGCACGCACACACACACATGCATGCACACACAAACACATGCACATATACGAGTGAGTTGCCAAATGAAAGAAAGGGCACTGAACACATTTATTGGGAGTTGCATATATTGTTCAAAACAGTTTGATTTGGATTACATGCTATTTAATGTTGGGCTTTGAAACTTTAAGTAGCAAAGTTTTGAACACTGCAATATATATGTGTGTGTGTGTATATATATATATATATATGGTAATGATACACATACGCACACGTGTGTATGTATGTATGTATGTATGTGTGTGTGTGTATCTATATATATAAAAATGAGAATGTGTGTCTGTCTGTCTGTCTGTCTGTCTATCTGTGTGAATCCCTAAAACTCGAGAACTACGCAACCAATTTCATTCAAATTTTACAGATGCCTTACTTAGGGTTCCAGTTGTGTTTTAGTCAAAAAAATTTTTAACTTCTTGCAGAGTTCGAGCCCACGGCAACATAATATCTCCTCCACTATTTATGTATTACGTGTCAAAAGTGAAACAAAAACACTCATGTCAAATACTTTCACTTTAAAAATGAAACTATTCTACTAACTGAAACAATCACATTTTGATACTGTAATGACAGATACTTTCAGAGAGAGAGAAAGAGAGAGAGAGAGAAAGAGAGAGAGAGAGATGTATATGTATACATATAGATGTATATGTACACGTTATTCCACTAACTGAAACAATCACATTTCGATACTGTAATTACAGATACTTTCAGAGAGACAGAAAGAGAGAGAAAGAGATGTATATGTATACATATACATGTATATGTACACGTATATGCATAGATATATATATATAGATATAGATCTATATGCATACATGTATATGTATACATATGTGTAGATGTATATATATAGATGTACATGTAATATGTACACATATATACATATATATACATGTATACAGATATCTATACATATACACATCACACACAAACACATGCACACAAACACACACATTAGTCATTTGTTTTCTTATCCAAAACTACGTCAAAAGTACTGAACGGATCTTTATGAAATTTGGAAATTATATTCTATGTATAACGGCCATAACTCCCATGAAAATTCATATATTTTTGATGTTGATGAAATTTTAACCCGAACATAACAGATGAGCATTATTTGTAATTCAACGGTACAACAGTGTAAGACTACCCTTTCAGATATACTTACATTGTGATTTCTGCAATGTGGTGCATAAATTGTCAAGTAAATGAGACGCATCTTTGCCTCCACTGATTCACTTGCAAAGTGTTGAGTAAAATTATTTCGTTGCAGACCTCCTTTGGGTCTTTTTATTATCACTGCAACACACATAGTCCCCAGTTGGTAACATTGATTTCAAGGCCCTCCTAGATGAGAGACTGGCATTCCACTTAATGTCTATGTTCCATGCTGGCATGGATTGGAGAGTTATTAATGTAGAAATATGGTATCGTAGCTACTAACAGTTGAGGGTTGCGTAGTCTAGACGGCGTTTTTAGATTTCATTATTCTCTTTAACCCGGGCAAAGCCGGGTATTTCTGCTAGTATATATATATATATATATATATATATATATATATATATTATAAACAGATAGAAAAATGTATATATATATATATATATGTATATCATATAAAATTTTATATGTAGAAAGAAATAATATATATATATATATATATATATATATATATATATATATATATATATATATATATATATATGGTGGTGGTGGTTGTCTACTCCTTACACAGAGTTTGACCATCTCCTGCACCTACACCTTAGCCCTTTCATGGCGTCTGATGTGGCTTTTTAAACCAGACAATGTTTTGAAAAAACACCCACACAGATTACATATATATATATATATGCATACATACATATACAGGCCAACCCATGCCAGCATGGAAAATGGATGTTAAATGATGATGATGACATATATATTTATGTAGGAGTGGCTGTGTGGTAAGTGTAGTTTGCTTACCAGTCACATGGTTCTGGGTTCAGTCCCACTGTGTAGCACCTTGGGCAAGTGTTTTCTACTATAGCCTTGGGCGGACCAAAGCCTTGTGAGTGGATTTGGTAGATGGAAACTGAAAGAAGCCTGTTGTATGTGTATATATATGTATATGTTTGTATTTGTCCCCCCCACCACCACCACCATCGCTTGACAACTGATGTTGGTGTGTTTATGTCCCCATAACATAGAGGTTCGGCAAAAAAGACTGATAGAATAAGTACAAGGCTTACAAAGACTAGGTGCTGGGGGTCAATTTGTTCCACTAAAGGCAGTGCTCCAGCATGGCCACAGTCAAAAGACTGAAACAAATAAAAGAATATATAAATATGTATGTATGTATATACACATATATATATATATGTATGTATATACAGGCATACCTCAGCTTAAGTTGTTCTTGATTATTCATCAGTTTTCAAAAATAATATAAGAAAAATAAAAATCAAGTTAAGTCATTTTACTCGACTTTACGTCTGTTCGCCACAAATATTGGAATCGTAAAATCACTAGAAAACCGTTAAAAGCACATAAAATCATGTTACTGTACAATAAATAATAATGAAAGTATATAAAATCATGTTACTGTACAATAAATAAGAATAAACGTCTATAAAATCATATTAAAATATGTACAGTAAGTGTTAAAGATACACACCATAAAGTAGTGTAGCTTAGTGAACGAAATCATGAGATCAGCCGTGTTGTCCTATTTATCTGTCTTTCGGAGCTCATATTACATTGTAGTTCCAATATCTACTGTTAGGTGTCGATGTCACTCGTGATTCCCACGATTGTTTTGAATTCAGATTTGTTTACATCTGTTTATCGGCTACTTTCTCAATCATTTGTGACTTTATTTTTTTACCTCCATGGCTCCTAAGAAAATTCATACTGAAAGTACTAAGCGCCATGCTATAACACTGGAAGATAAACTGACTATGATAAAACGCCATGAAAAAGGTGAAAAAGTAGTAGCAAGTGCACAATCTTTTGGGATGAGTCGGACAACTGTATCAATGATTGTACATAATAAGGACATGATTTTAGCACATATCAAATCTGATACCCCAGGGATGAAGAACACTGTCATCAATAAGAAAAGAGGCAAAATCTTTGAAGAACTGGAAAGTCTTCTTTCTCTTTGGAGTGTTAGGTTGAATCGTTAGCGTGCTACTATTAGTCAGGAAATCATTCAAGAGAAAGTGTTGTCTGTGTTTGAGGACCGGAAGAAAACATATCCAGATGAAGAAGACGTAGAGTTCAAGGCAAGTCAAGGATGGTTCATGAGATTTAAGGAGGGAAGAATTTATTACTCCATTAAGAAGCAAGTTGAAAGTGCATCAGCTGATGAACAAGCAGCAGCGGAATTTCCTAATGCATTAAAGAAAATCATTGAAGAAAACAGGTTTCTTCCTGAACAGATTTTTAATGTCAACAAAACTGGATTGTATTGGGAAAAATTGCTAGACCATTCATTCATTTCCAAGGAGAAAACTTTTCCAGGCTACAAGGTCTCGAAAGAATGTGTGACCATTATGTTGGGAGGTAATTGTGCATGAGATTTTCAGTTAAAGCCATTTCTTGTGTATCATGCACACAACCCCCGTGTCCTAAAGAACATACCCAAGGCATCTCTCCCTGTTATATGGATGGCTAATTCAAAAGCATGGGTTACTGTTGTTGTTTTTGAAGATTGGTTCTTATCTTAAATAATGCTCCTGGCCACCCGCAAAACATTATAGATTTTGACCCCAATGTTACTGTCGTATACCTCCCTCTGAACGCCATGTCTCTTCTGCAGCCAATAGATCAGAGAATAATTGCTATCTTCAAGTGTTACTGTATGAAGTGTATGCTATGGCAAGCAATAGCTGCAACTGATATTGATGAGTCCATCATACTTCGTGACTTTTGGAAGAGATACAATATCTACAGGGCTGTACAGAACATAGCAGCGGCATGGAATGATGTACAGAGCATGGCTATGAATGGTGTATGGAAGAAGCTATGCCCGCAATTTGTGAATGATTTTAAGGGGTATGATAATGTTGCCATCAACAACACTTTGGTGACTATGAGCAAATGGACTTGGAGGAGGAGAATTTCACAGATTTATTTGAAAAAGACAAGCAGCCCCTGACAAACGAGAATTTTATAGAGCTTCACAAGCAGCAAAATAAAGAAGAGGAAGTTGAACCTGAACCACATCACTTTACCATTAAGAAAATGCAGCAAGGATTTGCATATATCGAAAAAGGTCTTTCTGTGTTCAAGGATATGGATCCAAATGCTCAAAGTTTTTCCAAGGTTATGGGGGCTTGTCACGAAGCTTTTACTCTTTACAATGTAATCTTTGAGGAAAAGAAGAAAGCAGTTCAAGGAACTCTCAACCGGTCTTTTAAGTGCATCAAACAACAAGAACAGCCAGAGTCAGCTGTGATGTTGACGATCCACAGCCATCTACATCCACAATGTAAACCACCAAATTGCATGTAACATATTGGTAAATGTTAAATAATTCAGTTTTTTTTTTTACTGTTGCAAAATAATAATAATTACTGAATTTGTTTTTTAAGCTTAAAAAGGCTTTTATTTTACCAAATCTTATTGCAAACCGCATTCATAAATAAAGCGTCTGCGATGTACCGTAAACACCGCCAAATTATATTCGTAAATTTAGATTATTTTATTTTTTTTACTGTACTGTATTAAAAAATAAAAATTATTTGTTTGAGATCGTTGCCAGTGCCCCTAGACTGGCTCTTGTGCGGGTGGCACGTAAAATACACCATTTTGAGTGTAGCCGTTGCCAGTACCGCCTGACTGGCCTTCGTGCCGGTAACACATAAAAGCACCCACTTCACTCTCAGAGTGGTTGGCATTAGGAAGGGCATCCAGCTGTAGAAACTCTGCCAGATCAGATTGGAGCCTGGTGTAGCCATCTGATTCACCAGTCCTCAGTCAAATCGTCCAACCCATGCTAGCATGGAAAGCGGACGTTAAACGACGATGATGATGATGATGATGTAAGTTTAAAATAGGTTTTTATTAACTATGTTTTATGGAAAATGCATTCATAAAGTACAGAACTGGGAATGGTTATTATTGGTTTAGCCTAGAGACAAAGTAAATTCTACATAGCTTAGCCTAGAGACAAGTTAATTTGACTTAAGTTTTGTTTCCTGGAACCAATTAACGACATAGGATGAGGTATGCCTCTGTGTGTGTGTGTGTGTGTGTGTGTGTGTGTGTGTGTGTGTGTGTGTGTGTGTGTGTGTGTGTGTAGTCTGATCAATAAGTATCCGGACTGTTACCATAGTAACAAAGCTAAAGCATGCAGAGTAAAACCGCTTGGCATGGATTGACCTTGCACTCTGCTGTGCAGGTGCACTAGGTCAATGTGACGATCACATGCTACACACCTTCCTTCCAAGCACTGCTGTAAACATCAGAAGTGAGCTATAATGTTAAAACTTAGTGCACATGCACAGCAGAGTTCAGGGTCAATCTTTGCCAAGTGGCTTCACTCTACATGCTTTAGCTTCATTACTATGGTAACAGTCTGGATACTTCTTGATCAGACCTTGTGTGTGTGTATATATATATATATATATATATATATATATATATATAAGATAGTGTACATTTAAACACAAGAGAAGCTGCCTTCAACAGGCAGCTTTACACGCTAGAAGAAGCAGTCAAAACGACCAAAACCACATTTAAGAGCAATTTCGAAGGGAATGAAAAATGAAATCTTTTATCTTATTACGGTCATACCTAGGTTTCAACCTTTTTTAGCAAATAAAATAATTTGCTAGTCAAAATTCTCATTAGTGACTGCGCCATAACATTAACATATAATTAAGAGACAAATAACACGAGTCTCATCGTTATACATTATAATTTATCAAAATAATTTACATATATATTCAACAGGTTTCTTTCAGTTTCTGTGTATCAAATCCATTCACAAGGCTTTGGTCAGTTTGAGGCTCAAGTAAAAGACACTTGCCCAAGGTGCCATGTAGTGGGACTGAACTTGAAACCATGTGGTCGAGAAACAACCTTCTAACCCATGCGACCACACCTGCACCAATATATCTTGCTCGTCATCATTAAACGTCCACTTTGCATGCTGGTATGTGTTGCATGGTTTGAGAGTTGGCGAGCCAGAGGATCACGTCAAGCTCTACTGCCTGCCTTGGTATGGTTTCCACAGCTGGATGCCCTTCTTAATGCCAGTCGCTTTACAGAGTGCACTGGGTGCTTTTTACATTGAACCAGCACCAGCAAGTTTACCAAGTCACTTGCAAGACAAGAGACTCTTGACTTTGTGGACTGAAGTATTAAGGGAAGTGGCCCTATGCCAGGCGATGAGGAGTTAGAGTATGATAGAGGGACAGATACATGGCTACCCCTGTTGGAAAAGGAGAAAGAGACATGAAAATGTGATGGTAGGGTAGTACCCTCAAGTTACAGGGAAGTGTATATAAGAGAATTGGATAGGGTGAGTGGACAGGTAAGTTTGTGAGAGTGCAAAAGAAGAGGGGGAACTGATGAGAAAAGGGGTACAATGAGTGAACATGTGTAGAGGGAGGGAAGTCAGGAAGATAAGTTGCGAGAGAGAGGTTCAGATTGTGTGCAGGTGAGTTAACGTAGTAGGTGATAGACAGGAAGGGAATGCAGTGAGCGGGGAATACAAGTGGAGGGAGGGGATGTTAGGAAGATGAGTTGTTGGGGAGAGGCTTGTTGTCATGGACAGATTGTGTGCAGGAACATAGACATAAATGGTGTGCTTTCAGAGACTCATTTTTATTTAGGCAACTCTCCTCAAGAACTGCCAATTATATCAGTCTTTTGTCATCTCTGTGTGTCTCAACATTTGAAGGTCATTTTTCACCACTTTATCCCGTGTCTTCCTGGGGCTCCCTCATCCATGGGTTCTATCTACATTTAGTGACTGGCATTTCCTTATGCAGCTGTCCTCATCTATATATCAATTTGTTTAGAAATAGGGTACATGACAGTCACCCGAATAGTTTAATGAAGTTGTACAGGAAGTTTACCCAATGACTGTTGTAATACTATCATTGTAAACTATTACAAGGACAAAGGAAATCATCATCATCATTTATCATCTGTTTTTCATGCTGGTATGGGTTGAACAGTTTGACAGGAGCCGGCAAGCCTGAAGACTGCATCAAGCTTTACTGTCTGTTTTGGCATGGTTTTTATGGCTGGATGTCCTTCCTAACACCAACCACCTCACAAAATGGACTGAGTGCTTTTTACATGGCTCCTGCACTGGTGAGGTCTGTTTTGAAAGGCTTTTACAGCTGGATGCCCTTCCTAATGCCAACCACTTTTCTGAGTGGCCTGGGTGCTTTTTACATGGTACCAACACTGGTGAGGTCTGCTTTGGCAGTGTTGCACTCAGGAATTATAAAAGCAATTATAGACACATCAAATTACTAGACCAAGCCATGAACATCATGGAGGGGATCATAACACAATTGAACAGGTATAGCGTTCAACTTGGCGAAATACTGCATGGTTTTATGCCTAGAAAACTTTGCAAGATTAGAAGGTAAGGTCTCTGAGTGCAGATGATTTGCGAAGACAAGAGAGGAATTAAACAAGCATGCTTTGCTGGATGTGTAATGGTTGCATGCATAAATCGTAGAGTATTAATGAGCTGTGAGCGAAAACTAGATACAAGAAGAATCACATCAAGAGTGCCAGAGAAAAGACTGTGATGATATGGGCACGTTATATGTACAGGGGACGACAGCTGTGTTAACCCTTTAACACAGTGGCTCTCAACCATTTTTTGCCTACGGACCCCTTTGATTCCTGTTTTGCTCAGGTGGGCACTCATAGGCATTTAATGTTTAAAAAATCCTATTACATTTTCATAATTAAATATCATTAGGAATTGTATAAAATCGTTAAAATATTTTGTGTTTTGTAGAACTATAACCAATTTAGATGATTTACATTTGACGGATATTTGTCCTCATCTTGTTTGTTGTTAACATGTTTCGGCTGATATACCCTCCAGCCTTCATCAGATGTCTTGGAGAAATTTCCAACCTCAGTTCTCATTCCTATGATATTTTTCGATGTATGGTATTTTCCTATGGTATTATTATTCAGGTCACTGCTTGGAATCGAACTCAGAATTTTGGAGTTAGTAGCCCACAGGCATATGGCTTGATGAATCTTCTTCTCATATATGTATGTATGTTTGGAAGTGAAAGTGTGTTTACATGCGTGTGTGTCCTTCGATTTTTATCTGTTATTGAGATGCAACCATCCTGGGGCACCACTTTGATGTGTGGTACCTATTCTATTTGTCTTCTTTGACAAACCACTGTTACAGGGGATATAAGCAAACCAACACTGGTTGTCAAGTGGTAGTGGGGACAAAAGCACACAAATACACATATGATGGGCTTCTACACAGTTTCCACCTACCAAATTCACTTACAAGACATTAGTTGGCCTGGAACTGAACCTGAAACCACATGGTAGCAAAGTGATCTTCTTAACTACACAGCCATGCCAGTATCATCATCATCATAATCATCATCATCCTTTATCGTCCGTTTTCTATGGTGGCATGCATTATCCGTTCAGTGTTGACTGTCGGAAAAAAGATACTCAGTAACATAGTAGAGATTGATAATATTATATTTTATTTTGGTCGAATTAATTACCTGCCACTCTGAGTTTCGCTTGTGGGTGCACAGTCTTGGGGCAAGTTATGATTCTTAACTTGCCTGAAGTCCTGGACTTACCAGCAAACGCTAGGGCCAATTTTCAGATAACTTTGGCGATCTGTGTACTCGTTTAATGTGTGTGTGTGTATAGATGTTTATATATATATCTATATATATGTATATATGTCTGTATACACACACACACACATATATACTTATACAGAGATACATCCATATGCGTATGTACGTATAAGTGTGTGGGGTAAATTGTCGCCATCTTATGTTTTTGTTTCGCGCATGCGCATTGTTTTTGAGTTTGTCCACTACACAGTGGAGTACGGTCAGTTGGGCACCTTCTGCGAGAAAAACGGCACCATGACGCAATTAACTATGCCAGAAATTTGGAAACGACATGCTGTACTGCTTGGCCTTCGCGCCGGAAGCTCCAATACAAGCATTTCAGAGTGTTTGGGTGTCAATTTGAGGACAGTGCAGAGGATTCGGAAAGAGTTGGAGGAGTCTAACGGTGATTACGAAGGTACGGCAGCTCGGAAAACTCACTCTGATCGTTCTGATAAGAAAAGAACTCCTGAATTTGTTGGTGAGATCCAAGCCATGATTGACAACGATCCCTCCAAGTCAAACAGGTCCATCGCCAGGGAGATGGGAGTGTCTGAATCTCTTATCAGGCAGGTAGTGCATGAAAACATTCGGTATTCCTCATACAAGATGAGAAAGGGCCAATTTTTATCCCAAACCATCAAGGACAAGAGAAAAGACCGTGCTACAAAGCTTTTGAACAAACTCAAGCAAACCCTCCAACCGAACGTGCTTTGTTTTTTCTCAGACGAGAAAAATTTCTGCCAGGATCAGATGAACACACAGAACAACCGTTGGCTTGCCGTGTCCCCAGAACATGCACCGGGAGAAAAACATCCAGGCAACATCATGGTGTTGGGAGTGATCACTAGTGATGGCGATGTTATGCCTCCATTCATCTTCCCACATGGACTCAGACTCAACACGGAGACCTACATCAAGTGCCTGGAGGAGGTAGTGCTGCCCTGGGTCAAGAGAGTGGCTGCTGGAAGACCCTACGTCTGGCAACAGGACTCTGCACCATGCCACACAAGCAGGAGAACACAGGAATGGCTATCAGACAATTTCTGCAACCACATCACCCCTAACATCTGGCCACCCAACTCCCCAGACTGCAACCCCCTTGATTATTATGTGTGGGGCGCAGTTGAGCGAGAAACAAACAAAACTCCTTGTAACAGCAAAGATGAACTGGAGGCAAGGATTATGGCAGCATTCGCCAACTTAAACAAGGAGACCGTCCTGAAGAGTTGCAGGAGATTCCGAAGTCGTCTGGAGGCCGTTGTTGAAGCGAACGGCGATTTTGTTGAATAAATTTACTCTTTATTATCAAAAGATATTTTAATGTAATTTTGGTAAATATATCTGTTGAAATGAGATGTCAGTGTTATTTTCATTTTTGCGTAATTTAGACGACAATTTATCCATCGCATCCTGTACATGTGTGTGTGGGGGTATGTGTGTGTGTGTGCGTGTGTGCATGTTTATGTATGTAATTTCTTGAAGCTGAAAAGTTTCAAATTTACTTGTACAAAATGTTACATTTGAAGATAATTGTGAATTGATAATTTTTAATTGACAGCATTTATTTCCAACTGTTGTTACTCTTTTAAAGTGTCTATCGTGTTCGTTAAATTTTTGAAGTCTCTATCCAATAGTATCATATTCATTTAATTTTTCTATATTACTAATTTTTTAAAATTCTTTCATCTCTTTCTCCCTCTCTCTCTCTTTCTCTCTCTCTCTCTCTCTCTCTCTCTCTCTATATATATATATATATGTGTGTGTGAATGTGTATTTATCTGTGTATGTGTGTCAATGTGCATTTATTTATCTGTGTGTGTGTGTCAATGTGCATTTATTTATGTGTGTGTGTGTGTCAATGTGCATTTATTTATGTGTGCGTGTGTGTGTCAATGTGCATTTATTTGTGTGTGTATGTGTGTGTGTGTCAATGTGCATTTATTTATCTGTGTGTGTGTGAAGGGTTACCTTGTCAGCCATGTTAGTTTTGAAAGCTGTTCTACTCCTTCATCTATTAATTTCATTCACATCTAAAGATATAAATTGATAGCAACAATTTGCATTGACAAATAAAGTCGATCTTTTAGGCTTATATTTGCATTTTCCTAATAAATTATATTATAGACATCTCCTTTTTAATTATAAAGTTAAGCATGTCGATATCAGTAATTCTGAAAAAAAAATATATTTCCCTATTCATCTAATTCTCACTTTCTTCCCCTTCATTAATTTTATTGAAATAAAATACCAAAATTTTCCGTTAATTATTCTTCACGTTTCCATCAAATTTTTCCAGGAATTTTTGCAAATCCAACTAATTATTAATATCATCATTATTAGTGTTATTATTATTTGCTGACTTTTATTCTGAATAATAAAAATAATAAAAAAAGAAAGAGGAAAATTGATGAATGTCGCCTGTTGAAAAAATACAGCGAAGTTACGAATAATCCCCCATCCCTATTACTACCGATAATCGCCTCTCAGTTCTCTTGGTTTTTATTGCTGATGCTTATAGCAGCAGTGGGATTGTAAACCATTATTTACAAAGAAAAAAAAAATTCAAATGAGAAACCATTGTTTTTCATTTGGAATGGCGGTGGTGTATTGCCAAGATGGTGAAGGCGTTGGGTTAACGAGAAAAAACAAAAAAACTATGAAACAAAGTGCCTTGCGGTATTTGTTTCGGCTCTTTGCTCTTTGTTTCTACGTTGAAATTAGGCTAGGGGTCAGCTTTTCCTTTTTATCCTCTGGAGAGAGAGGGGAATCAGTAAAATAAAGGTACCAGTCAGATACTGAGGTCGATGACGTCCACTAAATCCCTTGCCCCCAAAATCCCCCTTGGGATTTTGCTGCGTAAATTAGGAGCAATTATTTTCTTTTACCGAAAAAGGGCAGTGGATTACCAGGATCATAAGGATGTCGATATAAAAGACAAAAAAAAAAAAAATGCAAGAAAGAACGAAAAGTCTTCCAGTGTTTTTCCGGTTCTTTCCGTTCTGGTTTCAAATCTTGCCTTTTATCTTTCCGTGGTCGATATAATCGACTGTTTCCCCACCACCATCAACTCTATTACAAATTGATATTTGTATTACAAATCTTTTTACTGTCACCTTTTATTTAAGAGATCGATAATTTCTCTTTAAAAAATTCCAATTCCCTCTCCCTTTTTCGTTTTGAAGAATTGTCCCTGAGATATTTCTTTGATTAATTTTCCCCCATTATATTGGGTAAGAAAAGAAATAGAAAGAAGATGACAATTTAAACAAAATGAAATCAAAAATTTAAATAATATGGTGGACGAATGTGTTTTTCTAATTAAATTTAATATATATATATTTTTAAATAATACAGTTAATGTCACATACTTTTAAATACTTCAATGGTCCCCCCCCCCCGGTGTAATTAATTGCACTGCGGCCATGCTGGGGCACCACCTCAAATGGTGTTAAAATTTTCTTTTAGATTTTATCGAACACCGATTTTTATATCTTCTGGTACTTATTGTATCGGCCCTACCTAATTACTGAGAAGTTAAACTACCGTATTAATTATTTTATTAA
The DNA here is from genome assembly GCF_046866305.1 of Octopus bimaculoides. NCBI lineage: Eukaryota > Metazoa > Mollusca > Cephalopoda > Octopoda > Octopodidae > Octopus > Octopus bimaculoides. Next base: position 25,890,739 of record NC_142953.1, on the reverse strand, counting down.
TTATTGCTAATATTACATAGGGAACCATAGACACCAAATGCTTTCTCACGTACACACATATAGGCATCTAAAAAAACCATGTCATATATAAATATAATATAAATGAAGGTATTTCGTTCTAGGATTTGGTTTGCAAGATTCTTTATGTGAGTTCGTGTGTTGAAGCATATTCTGTTGCATTCTCTTGCAAGACGCAACGCAAATTTTAGAAAAATAAATAAGTAAACGAGTGGACATTTTATCGGTATGTGTGTGTTAAATTATAAGGCATTAAAAGACAATGACTCTCCCCAGACAACAGTACATGAAGGTAGTTCTCCGTCAGATTTGACGGTGACCTTAGCAGATGCAAAAGTAGTAAGTAAAAGCTAGAAAGAAAGTAAACGAACAGAACGTTGCTCTTTTAAGGTTTTTGCTGCGACTGAAAAGTTATGATATTTTGGCAGCGAACCATTTGTCACACACCACACGCACAGTGTTCATTTACACCATATGTCATTATCGTTCATCACCCGCCTTCCATGCTGGTATGGGTGGGACGGTTTGACAGGAGCCGGCCAGGCAGAAGCCTACACCAGACTTTTGAGACTATTTTTGGCAGGATTTTTACAGCTGGATGACCTTCCTAATACCAACCACACAGCAATGGGGGACTTAGTGCTTTTTACGTGGCACAAGCACAAGCGAGATCAGTTTTGGCAAGGTTTTTACAGCTGGATGCCCTTCCAAACGCCAACCACTTTACAGTGTGGACTAGATGCTTTTTAAGTGGCACCTGCACTGACAGGGTCACCAAGTACCTTGCAAGACAAAACAAACCTTTTCAGATAGGAAGGGGAATTGGAGGAGGGGATCTTGTATTGTATCAGATGAAAGGTTATAGTGAGACAGAAACAGGTGTCTTGCTGTAGAGGACATACCAGGTTACTCGGCCGGGGAGAGAGAGAATGAAGACAGAAGCAGGTATGCTGCTGCAAAGGTGATACATGGTTACCCATCCTGAGGGAAGAGCATGTGAAGGAGAGAGAGAGTGGGAGACAGCAGGATAGAGATGGTAGCAAAGTGTTGGACATACTCACAAGGGACGGGGTCAGAATATAAATGGGATGGGTGAGTAAAGGAAGAAAGAGATATAGATGGTGGCAAGTGCCAAGGTTATACCCTTGAGGTTCGAACGTCATAAGTAGTAGAATATTGCGAAAGAAGCAGTGATTAGAGAGTGCGGAGGGGGAGTGGGAAGTGAGTGGCGAAAACCTGGGTATATACCCAGGTTTACACCATATATATATATATATATATATATATATATATATATATATATATATATATATATATATATATATATATATATATATATAAAGAGAGAGAGAGAGAGAGAGAATCCCCAGTTGTTATTTTTGAGTAGCGTGGCATTTCCCCCTCCATATTTTTAAGAGGTTATGGGCCAACAGGTTTTTGGGATCTGCCGGTAAAGCTAAACCTCTTATGGGCGGGAAACCTAAGGTAATCGGTGAGTGTGTTAAATTATAAGGCTCTAAAAGAGAGTGACTCTCCAGACACAACACTATTTGAACCGGCCTTCCCCCATTATATATATATATCCTTCATGAAGTCACACACACACACACACATATATATATATATCCTTGGTGAAATCACATATATTCTCTGAAGAAGTCTCTCGGAGTTTCTAATCTAACAAGTTCCATTTAAAAACAGAAAGCATGTATTGATAAACTTGAAAATAAGGCAAAAGTCACCTGGTTTAAGGTGCAGTATAATGTGATCGAACCTCGAACCACCTGGTTATAAACCAACATTCTAAACAAGGCAGGAGAGTGCTAAAATGTTAATACTGCACTCATCAGTATTTCTACTTATATCATTCCAAATCTTAGGATTTATCTGTATTCTTTTTTTCTTTCTCCTTTCTATCTACGAAGATGTCTGCTTGTGTTCTTTGATTGTTTTTGCTAATTTGTCTAAATCGACATACGTTTATGGTTAGAATTAATGGTAAGCTAGAGAAAGGGTACCCAATGCATATAACAGTTTATTTGTCGTAAAGTCAAGGTTTTCAGCTTTTTAGGCCATCTCTAAGGTTTCTGTCCCCGATCTATCTATCTGTCTGTCTGTCTAGATAGATAGATAGATAGATAAATGGGGGGGGAGAGCTAGAATTATATATATATATATATATATATATATATATATATATATATATATATATATACACAAGTAATACTGCGTTGATCTCATAGAGAGATTTCAGAACGAGCATTTTTGCTTGTATATATATATTTGCGTAGTAGAAGCAACAGAGTGACTCAAGGTCCGAAACACGAAACTCTCAGATTTTGAGTTACTCTGTTACTTATGTTAAATATTAATAAAAATATACATAATCCATGTTTTGAGTTCTGTCTCTCCTGTTTGCATTAACATACCTGTGTGTGGTGTGTGTGTACTATATAATAATAGTTTTTGATATACGATCTAAATATATAGAAACAACTAAACATTAAACCGAAGGATCGTTCACTAACTCTGCACTTTTCTTTTTAGTAACCATTCTATTTTTACAAGGAAAGGCTTGACAGTTACTTCAAAAATTTTGGTATAATGTCGCCTTCCACGAACCTTATATATATAAAGTGCCGCGAATTGACTTTTAGATCTCATTTGAATTTTGAATTCTTGATGTTACATTTTAGGTTGTGTTCCTAAATAATTTAATAGCTTTTGAGGGAAAGCAAGTATGCATATCCCCAACAAGAGGCTAATAACATAATTCGACACATCTAGAGGAAGATACATCTATCTGTAAAACTCGACTTAATTTTCCTCTTCGTCAGATTTTCTTTAGCTTTAATCACTCATCTTTAGTAATTTCCTTGGCATTTGAACTATTTATTAATTACAAATTAACTAAGAAAATATTTATGGTTGTGAGTGTTATTTCTTTTTTCTAACACCATTTTTTTTTATTTAATCTGTTTATTTTCTCTTTCTCTCTCTAAAATTAGTTATGAAGTTACATCATACTTTCAATATGGTTTCTTTATCTTTTACCTCCTTCAGTCATTGATTAGACTGCGGCCATGCTGGGGTTTTAATACCCTTCAAGGTTGTCGAGGAAATCGATACCAGTAATTTATTATGTTTTTTGTGCATCAGGTACTTTTCTATCGAGTTTTCTTTAACTGATAAGTTAGGGGGACGAAAACAAACCAGCACTAGTTGTCAGGTGGGGAACTAATATAAGGACGAACACGAACGCATATTATCTCATATTATATTATCGCATGTTATATAATATACGACGAGCTTCTTTCAGTTTCCGTCTTCCAAATCCATTCACAAGGCTTTGGTAAGCCCGTTGTTGTAGTAGAAGACACTTGCTCAATGTGCCATGCTGTGGAACTGAACCCGAAACCGTATGTTGGATGCAAGCTTGTTACCACACAGCCATGCCTGCACTTATGTCAGAATTTTTTTGTAATTTAAAACAAAATCGATTATAAGTATGGTAAAATTTGTTTTAATTTTTTAATTTATTTTTAGTAAATTTTGATGGATTCAGAAAAGATTTTAGCAGAAAAGGGAGGGGAGACAACTACAACAAAAATAAACGGAGAAATGGAAGATAAGAAATTGTAGTGAAGTAATTATATGATGTTTGCTGGGTTTGATATGAAGTGTGTGGGTGTAAAATAGAAGAAATAGATAGGTGAGGGGAAGAAAGTGACAGGGAAAGAGATAATGTCAGAAAAGAGAGGCGAGAAAATAGTTTTTTTTAATGTTAAAGGAACAGTGAGTGTGTGTGAGAGACATTAGATTTGAAGAAATAATGGAGAAAGATGTTTTTCAGGTGGTGGGGGTCATAAATAGGAGTGTCAGAGTTCGAAAGGAGAATTGTGGGAGAGAAGTTGCTTTGAAATGCTAATAGAAATGTAGAGAAAAGAGAGAGTGGGAGGATGCGTATGAGAAAGGTTAAAAGCGTAGCGAAAGAGAGAGAGAGAGAGGAAGAGAAAGAAGGAGAGTACAGTTTAGAAAAAGAGATAAAGTAGGGGAGGAAGTGTATAAGAAAGAGGGAGAGAAAGGAGAATGGAATGTAGAAGAGACGAAAAGAGAGAGGGGGAGGAAGTGTAAAAGAAAGGTTATAAATGTAACGAAAGAGAGAGAGAGAGAGAAAGAAGGCGAGTTCAATGTAAAGAGAAAGGGAAGAAGTGTATAAATTCGTTAAAAAAAACCAATAAAAACGATTAAAACGTAAACAAAAAAAAACGGGGTTTTGCCAAACTCTTCTCCTAAAATTAAATTTTTTTAAACAAAAAATTGTTTTGGCGTACGTGTCTGACTGTAATCCGGACCGTAGTTACAGGCAAAATATATTTTCCTGTTACCAATGATAAGTCAGACTCCGTTTTATACAAATTTATTTCATTTCAACATTCATTTAACTATGGTAATTTGTGTGCCTTCTTTTTCAGTCCTCACAGGACCATCTGAGGTGTGTGTTTGGAGGGGAGTGATAGTGGCGGTGTGGCCCTCTCCTTTGAACCACCAGACACAACCTCATTAACATATTGTATGCAAATTTCAGTAGTAGATCGTTACCCTCCCCCACCAATTCCTCTACGTTACTATTCTTACTTTATCCCAGGACAGAAGAGTTTTACAAGTGCTTATTCAGTTTCAATTTGTCCTTGAAGAGTAGAAAGGTTCCTTTCTCTTGCTATAACATAAATGATTCTGGAACTGACAAATACTAGCGCCCAAACCACAGCCACCACCACTGCCACTACAGTATAAGGGAATTTTGACCTCCCAACCCTCTTTATTAACGATTTCTAATTTAGGGTCCCAGGCCAGTAATTTCAAGAAGAGATGAGGGGTTAGTCTATTACAGCAACACTCCAGTACTTGACTGATACTGCATTTTCAAGAGCTTGGGGTGAAAGATAAAGTTGACCTGTGCAGGATTTTAACACAGAACATGTTGCCTGTTGAGACAAGTGAAAGCGAAATCGTGATGGCACCTGTGCCCTGGCACCTGTAAGGACATTCGAGCGAGATCGTTGCCAGTGCTGCTGAACTGGCTCCCGTGCAGGTGGCACGTAAAAGACACCATTTTGAGCGTGGCCGTTGCCAGTACCACCTGACTGGACTTCATGCCGGTGGCAGGTAAAAGCACCCACTACACTCTCGGAGTGGTTGGCGTTAGGAAGGGCATCCAGCTGTAGAAACTCTGCCAGATCAGATTGGAGCCTGGTGTAGCCATCTGGTTTCACCAGTCCTCAGTCAAATTGTTCAACCCATGCTAGCATGGAAAGCGGACGTTAAACGATGATGATGATGATGATGAACATAAAGACTTATTTAGATTTAGACGAAAGCAGGAGAAATCCAAAGTACCCCAGCAGCCACTCTGGACTGCTTCCATAGCCTTACGTTTTTCTAGAGACAGAGTCTCAAGCTGATGCTCAGCCATTTGTATTTAGGAAACAATTTCAGTGGGTCTGTCTCTATTGACTGCTGGCTGAGGTCCATGAAGTGTAGTGTAGGTTGCCTTCAGTCGTGGACACCTGGTCGTTTGTTCCTCTCAAAACTCCTTCATCCTAGCCACTGGCTTCTACTGCAACTCCTCCATCCACCAAATGGTATAGCGTCAACATTACCCTCTCATATACTTTAGCCCACCAGCTGAAGTGGTGTACTGGGGTGTGGCACTTGAAAACCAACACATGAGAGATTTAGGCACTTGATTGGCAACTTTATTTTGGTGACCTTGAAAGGAGGCCAGGTAAAGTTGACCTTGAAAGGAGGCCAGGTAAAGTTGACCTTGACAGGATTTGAACTCATAACATAAGGAGCCAGAGTAGAATCAATGAAGCGATTTTTCGAATGCCTTAACCCCGTAGCATTCAGATTTCTCTGTCAAATGCAACACATGTTCATTCACATTGCTTTGAATTAATCGTGCATTATCTTGTAGCTTTGAGATTTCAATGATGTGATTGCTTATGTTTTGAATGACATTGTTGGGTAGGGGTGAGAGGCCAGATCTGATGAAGGCTGGAGGGTATATCAGCCAAAACATGATGTTGACAACAAACAAGATGAGGATAAATATCTGTCAAATGTAAATAATGTACATAATTCCTCATCTCTTAAATATAGAACTGTACAATGTCTCTGTTTCAATTACTTCTGAAAATAATGAAGAATTTAGTAAAATAACCTTGTTGTTGTTAATTATTTAATGCTCAGATTCCTCTGTCAATGTGATGTTCATTTATTCACATTGTTTTGAATCAATCCTGCATTCTCTTGTAGCTTTTAGGTTTCAGTAACGTAAATCTCTTTTACTTGTTTCAGTCATTTGACTGTGGCCATACTGGAGCACCACCTTTATAGTCGAGCAAATCGACCGCCAGAGCTTATTCTTTGTAAGCCTAGTACTTATTCTATCGGTCTCTTTTGCCAAACCGCTAAGTTACGGGGACGTAAACACACCAGCATCGGTTGTCAAGCGATGTTGGGGGGACAGACACACAAACATATACACACACACATACATATATATATATATATATATATATATATATATATATATATATATATATATATATATATATATATATATATATATATATATATATAATATATATGTATATATATATATATACATATATATATATATATATATATATATATATATATATATATATATATATATATATATATATATATATATATATATATATATATATATATATATATATATATATACTATATATATATATATATATATATATATATATATATATATATATATATATATATATATAATA